>NW_009198481.1:16634-48514 GCF_000690835.1 Fulmarus glacialis | reverse complement strand
TCTCTTCCCCATCCCACCGGAGTGGGGGGGACTGAGAGAGCGGCTGTGTGGTGTTTAGTTGCTGGCTAGGGTTAAACCACAAGAATATAATGAATCCAAAGACGTATTACCAGTTCATTCCTGCCACACGGCTGATATATCTGCAGTGTTGGTTGGTTGGAACCAACACATTGGAAAAATAACTGTATTGGTAGATGTAGTTAAGCCTATACTTTTTACGTAGTCTCTAGACCTTGGAAAAGCATCAACATTTTTAATCTGGGTATTTAACATCAATTTAATTTCCTTACATAATAATAATCAACCTTCTAATAAGGATTTTCATAATCATAACTGTATTTAGAATTCCTTTGGTTGAACAAAAGAGTTGATTACGGCAATGTTACTTCTCTCACTCCTGCTGGACACCTGAGGTGGGGATGAGTCTTGTTATTTGCTATCTAAAAACTTAGGTACCTTATGTAATTTAGTCATCTAAGCTTTTTTTACAGAGAGTTGAGGAAGACATGCATCTCCAGAGTGCAATTCATTTTTCCTGTCATAGAAGCTTATATTAAAATGAGATTTATTGCATATGTCTCACAAGATGACTAAGAGAGTGTCTGGACAGGCTTGGACCAAACACTTTTCTTTTAGAAGACTGATCTTAGGTGAGATGACTTCTGTCTCTTCTGCCTACAAACTCAACTTATTTTACATTCCCAGCAAGGACTTTGGCTAGGTATCCACTCAAAGATTTCAAAATACAAGGTTTATTGTGATAGTTTTCCATGGATTGTATGCTTCCTTTGAGCATACATGGATCCTAAAAAAAAGTCCAAACCACCTTTTTTGATATTTGGTGGAAAAGAATTACGACTTTTCCTTTTAGAATTGATTTCTCAAAGTTTTTCTCCAGTGAATGGTACTCGTCTTCCAAGATACTAATAGATTTCAATATACTACTTAGTTTTTTGATGAAAACCTCATAGAATTTAGTCAGGTTTGTTTTCTTGCTGATGTTTTTTGACAGAACAGATAACAAAGGCTTGAATCTCTACACTAGAAGTTGCCTGCAAGGGAAGCAGGGACTGTTGTTACTTCTAGAATCAATGATAAAATATGTAATTTGATCTCAAATGATGCTACTTTTTCTGTATAGTCTTGGGGAGGAAGTGTTATTCAGAATAAATAATTATTTCCTTTATGTGGGAACTTGTAGCTGTCAGCACTTGTGGAAGTGCACCAGGTGAGTCCTTAAGGTTACAGTAGAATATCGGTATCTGTCTGTTTTGTGTCTTACATTTATTAGATAATTTCTTCTGTATTAGAATCATAGAATCATAGAATCATTCAGGTTGGAAAAGACCTCTAAGATCATCAAGTCCAACCGTCAACCCAACACCACCATACCCACTAAACCATGTCCCTAAGCGCCTCATCTACACGTCTTTTAAATACTTCCAGGGATGGTGACTCTACCACTTCCCTGGGCAGCCTGTTCCAAGGCCTGACCACTCTTTCAGTGAAGAAGTTTTTCCTAATGTCCAATCTAAACCTCCCCTGGTGCAACTTGAGGCCATTTCCTCTCGTCCTATCGCTGGTTACTTGGGAGAAGAGACCAACCCCCACCTCTCTACAACCTCCTTTCAGGTAGTTGTAGAGCGCGATGAGGTTTCCCCTCAGCCTCCTCTTCTGCAGGCTAAACAGTCCCAGTTCCCTCAGCCGCTCCTCATAAGACTTGTTCTCTAGACCCTTCACCAGCTTCGTTGCCCTTCTCTGGACATGCTCCAGCACTTCTTCTGGTATAGTCTGGTATAGGGATTTGCTTGTGAATGTGACATGCTCCAGTTCATAGAAGTCTCCTATTGTGTGGAGTTGGAGATATATAGACTTATTTTCATTCATGGCCATTTCCCTTTTTTTTACGATGAAGATTAGTGAGAAGAATTAAACTCTCTTACCTAATTCTCCCTGCCCCACCTTTTTTGAGTTTATTATCATAGAATGAGGCATTTCTTCAATGCTAGAGGTTTATTTTTTTTTCCCCTGGAACTCAAAATGAACAGTCTTCTTAACTTCACTGTTAGTTAAGGTGTTACTCCCTCTTTGAGAAAAAGAAGAGAACACAGAAAAAAAGCTATAATTTAAGCTGACATTTCTTATTTGTGACTATGGATGTTTTCACCCATTCATTTTTCAGGTGTGCCAGTGGAAACTTATATGCCTTTGACAGTTTGTATACACTGCTGATAGAACAGACAGAAGGTTCAGAGTGAGCTGGGCTGCACCCTGTGGATTGGAGGAAGGCTGGATTTAATAATATCTAGAAAGATTTAGAGTAGTATGATCTAGTGCACATAGGCCTAGAAGCCAGAAACTTTTTACATTGATCCTGTTACTGTAAGTTATTTATAAAGTTATTTTCAAAGGAAGTAGTGGATAAAGGTTTTTTTTAAATTATTTTTATTTTTCAAAAAACTTTTAGTTGTAGCTGGGAGTAGGGGAATATTCTGATATTCTAAAATGGGCACTCATTCACAATGTCCTAACATAAATGTCAATTACCATGCAAAGGTAGAGAGAAGCCTTAGCGTACTTTCAAAGTTTTAATTAAAACATGAAACATAAAACAAATCAGGAGGTATGGTACAAATCCTGAGTACTGACTACAAGCACGCAGTGTTAAGGATTAAATATGATCTCCATGACAGAGGCACAAATAACACATTTTCAATCTTTCCACAGGAGGAACCACCAAGTATTACATACTTATGTCTAAAGACTTAATCAGTAAAATCCCAGATCCCACAGGTAACATTTTAGTAACTTCATACTTCCTGACATTAATAGGTCCTTATACAAGGCGTTGCAATTAAATTGGTACAACCGATTTAAACCTGTGGAAAAAAATCTGCTGTATCATTTTGTGTGGCCTCCTGGGTGCTTGATTGGAGTAATATCCTAAATAGGTCTTTTCGTAATCTAAACCTGGGCCATGTACCTGTATGGAATCAAGGAGTGAACCTCTGATATCTTCTTCTCTTGGAGGGGATAGGATGGAGTCTTTTAGGAATTTTTATCTACTAGAGGTTCTCTGCACAAGAAACTGGACATTGCTTGCACTGTGCTATGGATTTTCTATTTTGAGTTGTTTGATTCTTGCTATGAAAGAGAGAATATAAGATCTCACAATGTACTGACTGTGTCATAAAGGGTAGGGCAACATTTAGATGGGATATTTGAATTTGGCAAATTCAATTTAATTCAGAGACTCACTGTTTTGAAGCTTTTTGAATAAATGAGGTACAGCCTGGAGGGTAGAGAAATAAAGGGCAGAGCTAAGTCTGCAAGCAAGAGTTTTGTTTTTAAGCTCACAATTTGAGAGACTCTCCATGCACATACATCATATAGCAAAGATATAATTTGGTGAAAAGCCAGTCAGGTTTTGATATAGAGCTATTTCAGTACAATGTGCTGTAGATCACAAATCCTCAAGAACATTTTATTTAAACCAACTAGCAATGTTTGAGAAATGATAATTACTAACCTTCATGAAATGTAGATTTAATTTTGCCTTAACATTTGATAGCTTTATGGGTCTTTTCTACAAGCCATTTTTGTGTTTCTGAAATGTGTCAGTGACAGTGCAAGAATCTAATGTCTTTTATCTAGGCACTGAACAAACAACACCCGCAGAAGCACTTGCAGGCTTCCTGACATTACCCTGTCAAAGCATTGTCTTCAGCTCCATTTCGGAAGAATCAGTGATAGAGGTTGGTGCAGTTCAACTTCTGCTTGTTCAAAACTCAGCTTCTTTGCTGAAACTGCCAATCAAATATACTAGTCGCAACATGCCTAAAACTGCGGTGTTCTTCAATATAGTCCAGCAAAAAGCTAGAAAATAAAGCAAACGGTGTTGCTGCTAATTTGCCTAAAATTGTACAACCAGTCTAAAACTGAAATATCTCTTAAACACTTTATCAGTTCCTTGGTTTACCCAGCTCCGGTGATAATTGGGCTAAATTCTCTGGAAAAGGCTGCCATACCATAGAAGTAAATTTGTCCTTCTGGATGGTAGGGTGTCTGATAAGATAAGTCTTATCACCCTAATAAATAAAAGTAGAGGGAAAATGGAGAGGTTGACTGTGATGAAGAAGACGGTGTATATGAACAGAAAGGCCAAATATTACTGCCTACAAAGTCATGTATGATGGATATATGGAGAGTGTAACCTATCTAGCCACTTAGCAGTGGATGAATAAATGTTTACCTTCTGAGACCGAAAAGTGTCTGAACTCATTGGAATTCCTCAGCCTTACTTGATCTGCCCTTGAGAGTTCAATACCTATTTAATTTTGGGGTTTTTTGGCACTTATGAGTAATAAAATATCTTGTGACAGTCATTGTAGGCGAATCAGAAATTGCAAAATGGATGCTGCTTCAGGAAGTGAAAAGCAGTTGTGAACACAAGACTGCGAGGGACCTCTTGATTGATGAAATGCAGTTACCCACTATCTCAGGCTATACAAATCACATAATTACTTCCCTAAATATATCCAGGCCTATCTGAAATGCATGAAGTTTATTTTTTGGGTTTGTTGTTTTTCCCGCTTGCCTCATCAGGAAATCTGATGAAGAAATTCAGTTTTATGAATTTAGAGGATTCTTCTAATTTCTGGTCTGAAGTCTGTTAAAATTACCAACAGATGCCAAATGAAAAGCATGTGTCTGGAAGCAAAGGCTGAATTTTGCATACCAGCAATAATATTCTGTACTTGATGTCTTGATTGGCTTTCCCTCATATTAATAATTTTTTTAAGCATAAATTTTTGAAGTAGACTTTACAGACCTGAATAACATTGGGATTCCCCTTCAGTAGGCCATGAACAAACCTACAAAGAAACAGATCTGCTTTGTAAATCAACAGTCTGATTAGAAAGAAAACGCTAAAATTAACAAATATACAAAATAATAAAATTATCATGCAAAAAGAGTGATAGGGTATAATGTAAAAGAGACAACAAAATGATTATGCAGTTGTGGGGATGAACTATATCCATACTAGTCAGTGGTTATACATCTGTGCTTTTATCTATATTGCCAGAGAACTAGACAGAGTTTATAACAAGGATTTAGAAAACATTTAGGGTAACATTGTTTTGCTTGTTAATTACTATTTTGGCCCAGTGTGGTTTCAATTTAACTGGGAAAAATAAGAACAATGGATATTGATGACATTAGATCTTTTTCAGAGTCAAATTATGGTCTTTGAAACCAGATGTTTTAGTTCACAGATAACCAATGTTTCTCACTAAAGATTGGTACATGGACACCTGATAGTGATGGCTATGAAGTATGCTTATTTCTTTAGAGATTAAAATGCGAAAGTAAATGTTTATGTTGTCTTTCTTTTCTGAGTATTCAGTCAGTTGTATGTTGCCTTTTTTTTTTAATATAGAAAGATGCTCTTCCAAGATCCTCTTATGACTTAAAGGAAAAGAAGCCACATCTGCTAAAAAATAAATTAAAAAAAAAGAAGAAAAAAAAAAGAAAAGATTGTGCTGGTGATCCTTAACTGGTATGTTAGTACATGCCTGTTTATGTAGAGATGCATGTTTAGATATAATAATGTAAGTTAACACACAATTTTCCTTTTCTCATTTCTGCTGGAAGTGGTACTTGGCTAGAGTTTCAGCACTCAGAATTCTGCTTCCCATTAGCAGAGAGTTTCCACTAGGACCAGGGAAACTATTACTGGTCTTGGCTCTTCTCTCCTGGAGATTGCTGCCTTTTCAGCAGTGATATGAGTGTTTGTCTTTGCCACATGAATTTAGACCCTAATTTCTGCAAATTGCTAGCTGTAAGCTGTGGCAACTCAGGAGCAGACACGATATCTTCTAGTTGGACAACAGCATCTTTTAGAAGCATGTAACAAAAAAGCTGCTTCACCATCAGAGCTCACAGACAGTGAGGTTTACTCACAGTCTGAAATCTTACCATCTTCTCTCTGGATTGTGTCAGTATTTTATCTGGGAACAATTACATTTAAAATGCATAAACCACTTAGGGAACAAGAATGAAATTTCTCAGGACTTATATTACAGATTTCTAACTATTGGACTAATGTCATGTTCTCCCTCTTTTTTCTTTTTTTTTTTTTTCCCCCTTTTTTCCTTTTTTTTTTTTTGTTTTGGCTTTGATTTTATTGAGTGACAATCAGTGAATTTGGCTTCAAGATTTGTATTAAATTAACAGAAAACTGAAGAGAAAATCTCAGTAGACACAAGCAAATTTCATCTGCATTTCCTTGGTAAACCACAGAATTTGACATGGTCTATTTTCTTTGTTATTACACTATCTAAATTTGAAACAGGAATGATCATTGCTCAAATTAGCAAGTATGTTCATGGGATTATAAACTCTCAAATAATATGATCTGAAATTCCAGTAATCTTCCAGAAACATAGAAGTAGATGGCTTTTGTGTGATTTACAGCTTTGTCACAAATACCTTGTAAAACTTTATTATTGGAGGAGCCTTGTTTTCACACTCAAATTTTCTCAAAAATTGAAAAGATTTCATAGAATTAAACCACTATTTGCTCAATACAGTATGTTTATTTTCCAAACTTTTCTTATCTTCATCTTAATTTTAAAATTTGGAGTGAGAAGAGAATAAAATAATCTGGAATTCTTTCTCTTGCTCTTTATTGATAGGGTTGTTAGCCTTTGTACCTCCTGCTGTCACACACGTGGTATCTGAAAAGCTTCATTCTTAATGCAATAAATCCCTGGGATTAAATGTGTTTCATCTCTGTATGTGTGACCTCCATCATTGCTGGAAGGAGAAAAAGATGTCTAAGAAAAACACATTAGAAAGTATTTGTGTGGGTACTGAACTGTGATTTGTACACCAAAAGCTGTTATATATGAGGTTTCATGGGCAAAAGATGCGAAGGTGGTCATCCAAATGCAAAACTAGCCAAGGAGGATACTTAGGAAACTGGGGTGAGGATGAAATTTAGCGGTGAAATAGGAGGAAATTATTTTAGCACTCATGTTTATAATAATATTAATCCTGGCGGAAAGGGATTCCAAGCAAAAAGGTCCAGATTCAATTTATAGTACTCTTCATTAAACTCATAGGCAAGTGTGGCTAAAAACCCACCCAGGAGAATGGAAAACTCATTTGCACTGTCTGTGTGCCCAGTGAACAACGTTTGCCTGCTAGAGAGCGATGTTACATAAAAGAGTTTACTTAAGTAGGATTTTAACAAGGTCAAGGTAGAAACGAAACATAAATAACCTACCAGTTTGGCAAACCTCAGAAATCTTTGAAAGACAAAGTTACTGTTCTTCAAAGTATGCTTGCAAAGTCACGCATGGTGGCTAAGGCAGGCAGTCACTACTCTCTCAATCCATTTCTGTCTTATTCACAGTTTATTGACCAGCCTAGTGTTCCAACCGTTCCTCTTAGCAAAGACCATCCATGAAGCAAAGGGGTCCAATCACTGCCACTGAAAGAGGTGGTTTACAGGGCTCTCCTACTATTCTCAGCTTCAACAGTGCCCAACTTCCCACTGAGCAGAGAGGTCTCATGGATGGTAACAGCCTGAACGTCTCGTATCCTTTTTTGCTAGCATGATCAGTGTTAACTGTTCATTAGATGTGAGTTATTGGCAGTAAGTAAATTCTGTAGCAGTGTTTCCACCTAACTAACTCAGTTCCCCTCTGCAGCCCGTGCTGTCTTCACCTCTGCTTGCTCCCACAGCAACTTCTCTACTTGTCTCTTCCAGTGCTGCTCAGCCCTCTCAGTACTGTGATGCTCGGTTCTTCTTTTAGAAAGGGTTAACTGACGTACAGGCTTTATTCACCTAAAATGGTGTCTCTCCCTGTCTTTCTCTCCAAAATTAGAATGAAATAAACACTCCCATAAGTCTTTTTACTCAGCTTAAAGGCTACATGTTACATAGTTTTAGTAAAGAGACCCTTCACATCATGCCTGTTGTGTGCTACTGTAGAAGTAGAAGATTAGGCGGTAGATCCAGTCGGTGCCTGAATATCACATGGTGTAGAAGACCAGTCCTGCTAGGGTAAGTGTCCAAATTCCCCGTGCAGTTAATGAAGAGAGGTAACACTTTAGAAGTTGTTTTTCTTCTAGAAGGAGAAGCTGGACGGAATTAGTTGGATTGAATCCCATGCTAAAAGTGAATTTTCTCTTGTAACTTCACATATTAAATATTAGATATCCTTGAACTAATCTCTTCATTGCCAGAAGAGACCTATGTGACCCTAGATACCTTTCTCAGGATGAGAAGAATCACTCTTTCAAGATGCTCCATTGATCCTGAGGGCTCAGTTCAGCTGGCCACACAAAGGCTGTTTTTACCTTTTGACATGGCCTAAGGCATCTGCCGGGAGCTGGCAGAAACAATGCAGGACACAGCTGAGAAGGCTACTGCCTCTCTGCAGTGCCAGAAAGGGGCAGATGTCTCAGACCATCCTGGTGTAACTGCATAGCCTTCTAACATGGCATTGCCACGGCTAGTAACTGGCCATCAGCTTTGTACTGACTTTTCAAGTCCTCCAGATTGATGCTCATCAGACTTGCTGTCTGAATTTTTCTTTACTTGCCTGCAGCTTTGTTTTGCTTGGTTTAGCTGTGACAGTAGGTTTTTTCCTAATTGGCTGGGTGGCTATGGCAAATTTGCTTTACTTTCATTTATCTTTGCGTGAGACAACCATAGTTTTATGCAGATAGCAGTGACAAGCAGTTATTATATGTAGAATGAGATATTTATGACTTTAACACAATGATGTAATGTGGAGAAATACAGGCTTAGTGCAATAGCAGAGTCCTTGAGAAATGCAAACATAGGATGTGGTATAGAGGAGCACAGGGACGGGATGGTAAAGAACATGGCACAGGGTTGGTACTGGGGACCCCATGGCTATAAACAACTGACCTGTGGTCAATTAAAGAAATACAGACCTGGAACGGGACAAAACTGGTTTTAAGGGTCACAAAGAGAACCAAGAGATGGTATCTAACATATGTAAATGGCACCATATAGAGTAAATTCAGATGTAATCTGGAGCAACAGATGAATGAAGGAGGAGCAAAGGTATAAAAGCATG
Source organism: Fulmarus glacialis (assembly GCF_000690835.1). Lineage (NCBI taxonomy): Eukaryota > Metazoa > Chordata > Aves > Procellariiformes > Procellariidae > Fulmarus > Fulmarus glacialis. The sequence goes on along the minus strand of NW_009198481.1, from coordinate 39,395 downwards.
TTAGCAAAACTATAAAAATGACATAAAGTGAATCCTGAGGTGAGGAAGAATAAACCATCAACATCATATTCCTCCCTTTGAAGGACACCAGATGCTGATGACCCAACATAATCCCTCTTCTGCAGTCTGAAACTACCAGTTTTAAGACCCAGACAAACAATGGAAGGCTGAGCATAAAACTGTGAAAAAGAGATAGAAACTATGTAGTTTATGTATTACAATTTATTGGTATTATTACTCTTATTGAGACTTTTTCTGTGTAGAAATATTTTAACCAGGTAACTATGCTTTCTTTCATTTTCTGTAATAATTAGATCTACACTAATAATGATTCTTGAATTAGATTGTTAAGATTTTAATACTGCCAACAGTAAATTCTTGGCTTTATATGTATGGTGCATTTCCTCTTTGTCCATAAACAAAACTTTAAATGTAAAACTAGGCCCCTATGTTTCAGCAACTGGACTAGTCCAGAGTGCAGAAAAGGGTCAGTCAGTGAGAGTTTAAGTTCTAGGCTCATCGGTTTAGACTACTCTTCCCCTCTGCCTAAAGAAACAGATAGGTCTAAAGCAATTTTGCTTTATGTTGTTTATTTTTATCAGTGGGTTTGCAGTGTTTCCTAGGATTTGAAATTGCATGGATACTTACAGTCTTCCATAAAACTGATCTTTTGTGTTTTTTATTCATAGAATGCCGTAACTAACATGATACGGTTTAGAAACCTTTTTGCCTATCAAGAGTATACCTCAACATCTCTCATAGAAATTCCATTGTCAACAGCTGTCCTCGGTCTTAGTGGTTTTCTAAAGTGTTATAGAGAAACAGGATTTTCAGGGCAAAAGCTTGAAATCAAAGAAATTAAGACAGTATTTCAAAATACTCATTTTAAGCAGGTATTAGTATGCAAGTCTACTTACATATTTAAGCACCCTTGCTGTTTAGATTACTAAAATGCTGAAAATTTTATTATCAAGTTACATATTTCATAGGAAAATACATGATTTTTTTTCCTTAGAATTATATAGGTGAGAGTTCACAATATAAATTTTTATTTGCTAAATTAATTTTTTATTTGTCATGGTATACATATAACCAGTGTAGAGCAGAGAAATACAAATAGCTATTACCTGTAATATTGTGATGCCTTTCTGAAAACAATCTTATTGTATTAAATGTATCAGTTCAGTTTTGCATGTAGATAATACAAAGTCAAGCTATGCTTGCAGTTATATCCATGGAATTCAGTAGTATCACAAATGTCTAAAAGAAGAACCTGGCCCATGCACTAATTACTAGTCCTACCAATGCTCTGAAATTACAAATATGGTATTTTTGATAGCTTACTAAAGATAAACATGACAAGCAACATTTATTCTTCAGGATCTTGTTGCTTTTTACCTTTTTGATGACCTGGTATCCTATATTTTGTTTTACCTGATAAACCTCTGATCTTCTTAAAAATAAAAAGGTGAAAGACAAGGATTTCACGAACACCTCTGTCTGCCAAAAAGCAAGAATGTGAAGAAACATGAAAAATATTTTTAACAGCCAGCACAAAAGTGTTAGCTATATATATATAAATAAAGTAAACTACAAGTAAACAAGAAAGCACATTCTCCTGCTATACAATACCAATCCCCCTACAGCTATAGGGAACAAAGAAAGGGAAATGGCTCAGGGTAAGGTATACTGATGTATGTGTTGGGCAGTATGTTTTTGCCCATCAGCAAAAGAGATCTGTTATAGTCTTTTATGTGTGGCATGTGTATGAATAAAATCAGACTTTGCTATGATTTTTTAATGGCCATATCCTACTTTAGATACTGAAGTATGAATTCTTGCACAAGGTGCAACTGTGAAAACAATTTTTTGCATTATGTGTTTATGCTATTAAAATGTTTTGTTGTATATAACATTGTGTCCACGTGCTGTAAATGTGTGACTAAACTGCCATGAGCACTATGGCCACCCCGTCCATTGTACCAGTGCTGTTGTCTGTGGAGATGCAAGGTGAACTGGATCAAGAAGATCCTTTGGGTCAGAAATACCCTGAGCAGTTTCACTGCATGATCCTGTAAACTCTTGCACTAGCACAAATGGGAGAGAGAGTGACATTGAGAGAAGCAGGAAAATCAGAATCTGCCACTGAGAAAAACCTCCATGTGACTTAAATTCAGGAGACTAACAATTGATTTAGACTGCCTGACAAACCTGGAGAGACTTAGTTGTGACACCTAAATTAGGCATGCACAGCAGGTGATCTTAGCACAGCCCTCCGCGCTGTAAGGGGTGATGAGATGCATCGACCGAGTCCTCCCAACCACAGACACTCAGCATGTTATTCCTCTTCAATGTGAGCTGGTAAAAGAGCTTCATGGGGTACCAGGTATATTGTCTCTAGCATTTCACATTTACAAGTTCCAAAAAAAAGTAACAGATAAAGTTTCCAACTGCCAGACATGGAAATTTTGTCTTGCAAAATCTGTCAAGCCAGATTTTATGTTCATGCATCACCAGGAAGAAAGAATTAGGAGTTAGAACTTTATTAATAACTTGTTGAGATTTGCAAGAGGAGAATCTGGGTTTTACTAGAGATACATTACCTTTTTAGTCTAATATAGTTCAAAACATCTTTTTTTTTATTCCTATTATAATCAGTTGTAACTCAGAGCACACAGAAAAAAGCATAATTCACTGAATAAGATTCATGTTTACACAATTATTTCAGAGTATAACTGAACTTAAAAAAAAAACTAAGCAGAGATGGCTTCAACCCCTTATTTTAATTCATGCTCCTGAGAAGATGCTATGGAAATATTAAGGTTAATCTGAACTCTTTGATAGGTTAATCTAAACCCTGTTATAATCTGAACAAGAATATTATCTCAGTAAACATATAAAAATACAGATAAAGAGAAATAAATTATGTATATGTATATCTATCTATCTATAGAAAGACAGCCAAAAATATCCTGTTACATGGCTATAGTTATACTTCATCTTTTACTAGTCATGAAAAGAACAATGATACTTGCTTCCGAAAGAACTAAATGTTTTTTGTTCTCTTTCATCAGCTACACTTAGGAAAGCTGTCACCTTAGAATATTTATTTAAAGTGCTAGGACATAAGTAATGAGAAAAAGTACTTCAGTACTTTTTTCCTAGGAGGTACAGGTACATTTAAACATACAGGTACATCTGAAAAAAATTAAAAATGGACATTCAAGAAGAATAGCCCGATCTTATAAAATAAAAACATTATGGATTTTTGAAATGTTTTATTTTTTAGAATTATCCTTTTTCTGAAATATTGTTTTACAATACCACACTATCCTCTAAGAAATTATTCCCTACAAAGCTCTCTCACCTTACGGTTGCTGCTTTAATTGTACTGAGATCAGTAACACAATTTTAATAGTGATATCCATTGCAATTTTAGTATAAACAGTATTTGAATGAGTGTCTGTCTGAAAAATGGTACATGTTGAGTAAAGCATTCCTACTTTAAACCATATCAGCGGTAATACATGAAAAATTTATTTAAAAGAAAGCAAAACAAAAATCTCATTCACCAAAGATACGGAGAAGTTTTAGACTGTTAAAAAAGTCTGAGTAAAACCAAATGAAAGTACTCAGAGCAACCAAGACCCAGGTGCCATTCCTCAGGTCATCTGAGGAGCTCAGTGGCAGCCCTGTGCTGCCTGTATGACCTGCTGCTGGGAAAAGCCTCTGCGTCCCAAAACAATTGACCCAGAGTGGCTCACATACTTACTGTATACGGTCTACCATTTTATGTGGATACAGATGTTTTTACACTGTATTGTCATGATCTCCAGTTTAGCCTTTCTTTCTTTTTCTCCTCCTGGCTTCTCTAACATACTCTGCGTTTATCTGCTCAGTGCTATTCCTCGCTTCATTGTTGGCTTTAACACGGGCAACATTTCAGGGTTTTTTTTTTTCTAGTTGCCAAACTTAGGGCTACGCTTCAACATCCTGCCATGTTCCCACAGTTTCTTGCAAGGGTACCTCCCTTGCAAGGTAACCTTGAGACAGACTGCCAAACAGCCTTGGCTTTCTTCTCCTTGCTCTGAGCCACTTTAATGATTTTTTATGGTTCTTTAAGAAACAAGAATATTTCTTTATAGCATGGTAGATATAATGAAAGAACCGTGATGCAACCTGGCAGACCTATGAGTCTAAGCAATGATGTGGAGTGTGTAGTGATGCTAAAGATAGATGGGACAGGAGGGTGAATGAGGTCTCATGGCCAAGGGACCAGTGCAGGATCTCCAGACCTGCCACTATTGTATTCATACAAACACTAGTTTGTTCATATGTGTCGGGGAAAGAGAGACCTAATTTTCCACTCCAGAAGGAATCTTATAAATGATTTTGTGTAGGTGCAGTGTAGAAGATAAGGGGAACAGGCCATGAAAAAACTGAGGAGGAACACAGACCTGTAATGAATATGTACCTGAAGAGGCCTTAGGACCTAATTACTATCATTATTTGAAAATGGGGTTTGTGTTTCCAAGATGCTATAGAATAAACTGTTATCTCCTTGACTACCTGGTGCCATCAGTAAAGTCTTGAACAACACAGGAAAGTGAGGAATGGAAACAAATTGCTTCAGGATATAAATAAAATTCTAAGTAATGAGTATTGGTAGAATTTATTCTCCATTTCTGAATCTCCTATTCAAAGCTTTATTCTGTTTTCCTTTAAGTGACTGATACTGGTCATTGTTCCAAAAAAATGTTGCCGGACTAAATTGGTTACTGTTTTGAGCTGGCATGAAAAAGGAAAAGAATTAAATCAGATTTTCTTTCCCTGAATTACTGATGATATAATTTCAGTGTATGCTGAGACAACAAGAAAAGTTGCTTTGAAAGACTGGTTTACAAAACCTGCAAAAGAAAAAAGAGGTCAAGTAAAATGTACGCACTGGCACACATGCCTATTAAAGATGTTTATCTGGGCATGGAATTGCTCTTAGGAATGTTCACTTGCTTTTCTAAATTTTATATCTGTTTACCTGTATGCTATACTTGTGCACTAATGACTAATGCATGTGTTTGGGAATAAAAATATTTACATATGTTTCTTTATATTAGTCTCATATAAAATTAACTTTTTTACAGTCTAGGAAGAGTTCTAGGTACAGTATGAGTACATACAATACTGTACCATTTTTTTTTTTTCCTCTTGTAAAGGAGAAATAACTACAAAATATCCTTAAATAATTTCTGGTTAAAATGCCATGGGAATTAGTCATGGCAGGATAATAAAATCTTATAACAGTAATATATAATGTACCATTAATACTGTGGAACACTTTAGCTTGCCTCATCTTATAAAGCATAAGAACTTGAGCTGGGATTCATGTTGTTATTCAGATTTGCATTCATGTGTCACCACTTCAACTAGGTATCTAAGCTCCTGATATTACTGATGCAGACTTGGTGTATGATTCGTGGGCCCGCATATGCATGTCTAGATCTATTTGAGATACACAGGGATATCCCACTTAGTTACCAGCTGCCGCTTCAGATGGCTCCCATTTAAGGAAGCCTCTGGAATTTCCCCTAAGTCCTGCATCATATATGCCAGTCCCATGAGGATATCTTGGATACTCCAAGAAATCTTAGGTGGCACCAAGCACTTACTTTCGGGCAACTGAGTTGCTTTCTTAGGTGTCAGTTTTCATACGAGCTGAATAATGCACTGGGCTTCATTGACTGTCGACAAAAGGCTCCAGTCACCTGCCCAGAGAAAGACCTGAGGCCCTTCAAAGCAGTAGCTGGACACCAGGTGGGTTTTTTCACAGCATCTTAACTGGCACTCGTTACTGGTATTTTAGCAATGGAATGTTACCCTGTATTTCCACTGACTGCAGTGACAGCTTAGAGATATAGAGCACATATGTAATAGATATATAACACATATATAAATATCTTTATGTAGACATATAGATTAAGATACCTTAATCCAGCGTTGAATCCTAACCTTGCTGTTATCTCTAGATAAAACACAGTTATATGTATACCTGCATATACATATACAGTATCTAATATGTAGTTTTTCTGAACTATGAAAAACAATTTCTATTAAAATTAGCTGAGTTTACACTGTGGATTTTTTTCCTTTTTGGAGAAAGACAGAAGGGCAAATTCAACATTTTCTCTTTTACAGGTATTACGTCCCAGAAGGCAGAACTTTAAATACAAAGCTGATAAAGTGCTGAGCAACTGTTTCATCAGTTGCTATCAGTTATATGTAGGGTTGTGAACAGCAGCACAAAGTCCACATGGAGACCAGTTACTCCTGGTTTACCCCAGGGGTTGATACTATTTGATTTCTTCATTAATGTCGTGGATGATGCAACAGAGTGCACTCTCAGCAGGTTCTCACAGAGGATACAAAAATGGGAGGAGTAGCTGAAACACCAGAGAGTTGTTCTGCCATTCATAGGAACCCTGACAAACTGAAGAAATGGTTTGATAGGAATCTCATTAAGTTCAAGAAAGGGAAATGTTGAGTCCTCCACCTGGGGAGGAATAACCCCATGTAACAGTGCATGCTGGCTGGAAAGCAGCTTTGCAGAGCAGGACCTGGGGGAGTCCTGATGGACACCAAGTTGAACATGAGCCAACAATGTGCCCTGGCACAGTATGGGCTGAATTAGGAAAATCATTGCCAGCAGGTCAAAGGAGGTGATCCTCCCCCTCTCCTCAACACTGGTGAGACCATATCTACAGCGCTGTGCCTAGACCTGGGCTCCCAAGGACAAGAGAGACATGGACATATTGGATAGAGTCCTGCAAAGGGCCATGGAGATTTTTAAGGGATGGGAACAAGTCTTATACAAGGAGAGGCTGAGACAGCTAGGACTGTTTGGCCTGGAGAAGAGAAGATGCAGGGGGGATCTTATCAAAGTGTATAAATACCTGATAAGGGGAGTAACGAAAATGGAGCCAAACTCTCCTCAGTGGTGCCCAGTGACATGACAAGAGGCAATGGGCACAAACTGAAATACGGTAGATAACATTTAAATGTAAGAAAAAACTTTTTTGTTATGAGTGTTCAAGCACTGGAACAGGTTTCCCAGAGAGGCTGCAGAGTCTCCATCCTTGGAGACACTCAAATACCAACTGGACTTGGCCTTGGGCAGCTTGCTCTTGTTGACTCTGCTCTGAGCACAGGGTTGGTCTAGATGATCTCCAGGGGCCCCTTCCACAACTCGGTGATTCTGTGATCTCTTTTTTACAAATTGCTTTTAAGAGAAAGATTAGCATAGTCAACTTATTTTTAACATAAGATATTATAAAACGAAACATGATTTTGTGTGGCTATACAGGTGTTTAAAAAAAAAAAACCCACAGGAAAAATATTACAGAAACACGTCTGTTAATATTCAGGCCTAAGATCAGAAAGGCTGATGTTATACAAGCTATCATGAATATTGCTATATCCACCAGATACCTTATTCCAGGCTTGTGAGTGCGGATAAACAGATGATAATGAGACACATATATCAAGCCAGAGCTAAACAGTTACCAAAGACTGAGAAACAGTGTTACCAAACTAATCAGCATAAATGTCATATAATCAGCCATTGTTGTACATCCTGCTCCAGTTGTGTCTAAAGTGCTGCCATCGTTGGTTTGATGGATTTGCTTTACGTCACTGAGGTTCGTCTTGTCTGGCATCCCTGCTGAGACAAATAAGAAAATATAGTATGATGCATGCCTTGTCACTACTGGCAACATGTTATTGCTAGAACAAATTTAAATATCCTCAGCGCACAGACTGTCACAGTTTGGTTTCTAATTCTCAAGTTACTGCCAAGTTCAAAATCCTTTATAATTGCATCTAGGAGCATACACTATACTATATGGCTATTCATCGTTGAAAGTAGTTCGGAGGTCTGCAAGTTCTGAACAAAGTTGTTCTTGTAGCAATATATCTCAACAAACATTTGCAGACTGAAGTGAACAGTTTTGCAAGTCCCAATAGTACCTGAAAGTCCACTGCTCACATCTTTCTTGGATTTGAAGGAAAAGGGAAATAATTTAATGTGAAATTGCTTGTGTCTGGGTCCCAATATTATTCCAAAATAACCTATACCTGATGGAAGGTATGCAGCAAAGTATACTTGTTGCTCTATAAAACCTCCATTTTGGCACAATTTAAACAGACTTTACAACATTGTAAGGCAAAATTGTAAAGCTAACTTTAAACAGGAACTCTTTTACTGAGTTCCTGGCTGAATATTTGTACTTTTTTGGAGCAGGGTAAATATTTCTCCATCTCAAAACAGTGTTTTGTATGGAACAAGGGTAGGTAATCACCCATTATATTTCCCCTGCCTGGTTAAACAATCAAAAAGAGAAGGTCTTGGAGACACATTCAGATTTGGTAGCATTGTCAGCTGCTTGTATTTGCTATGCATACTTCTAGACTAACTGTCTTATCCCTTATAATAACTTGCGGCATGCTACTATCAATCAAAATTAACAAGTTTAAATTCAGTGTTATTACATGCAACAAATATTGACATTGTAATTACACTGAGACTGAAAAAGGCTTCATATAAAGCAAAGTCAATATTTATGTAATTAGGTCAATACATATATAATTCAGAAGGTAAACTCTACTGTTGGAACAGCAGCACTAGAAAGAAGCTCAGCTCTACTGAGCTGACATATTGATTTTACAGTCTGAGTTTCTGCATTATTATTCATTGTTTAGGTACTCCTTTCCTCTCTGTATCATTAGGAAAGATGAATAAACTAGTGATGCTTTTTTTTTTTATTATTCAAAGGGACTGTTATGAAGTATCAACATTTTACTCCTGGTGTTATCCTCTTTGTTAAGCTGGTTTAACAGAAGCTACAGAGAATCCTCATTTTAAAAGGAACAACTTTTTTGGTGTTTGTGTTAAAAATACTCTTTTCTCTAAAAGCAGCTTGAAAGCTGCTCTTTGTGAACTTGCTGTATGTGCTCAAATCTCCTTCCTGTAGTTCTGAAAAAATGCATTAAGGGAAGAGTCAGCTGAAGTCAATCATGTTGTCTGAAAAACCTGCTAGAATGAATTTGTCTTCTTTGCTGCTGTACTTAGCAGAATATACTGCTATTTTGTGTGGATTTATTGATCCAGTGCTCTTGCCTGGAATTTGTGAAAATTAGCTCTATGAGTACAATGCAAGTGGACATACAAGGAAGAAGAGTGACAATGGATGTTGAGAAGGAGGGAATACAACTTCTCCTTGCCATACACATTCAGTAAGCTGTCTAGAAAAAGATCAGTCACTCAACACTTCACTGAATGGATGTTTGGTGGATCATCAAAGAAGGTATATCAAGGTGTTTTTTTCCAGGGAAGTTTTGTAAGTAGAACAACAACAAAAAAAATTGTTTGGGTCATTTCTGCAGAGCATTAGTGAGGTTTTCCCATGTTTAAAAAGACTGATTTCAACAGACAGTGAAAAATTCAGCTCTCACCTATACAACAAAGCAATTCACCAAGTGCTATAGGTATAATGAAGCAGATTTTTCCCAGTGTATTTACAGATATACTGTCACAGCAGTGAAAGATATGGTCTTATCTTAAACATCCAGGATATCACTTATTATAAAAGATAATTATCATAAAAAGAAAAATATTCCTAGATCTTGCAGTTAAAGAAATAACTGGCTTCAGTTAGAGTATATAATCCGAATCTGAAGACAATGTGACTAGATGTTAAATACTGACTGGAGAGCCAGATTTAATTTATAGTGAAAATTTCATTGACAATATTATGGAAAATAGGAAAAAAATAGATTTCATTTTATGGGAAATGTTATCTCTTTTTTTTTTTTTTTTTTCTCCTTTTCTTTCCAGCCTCAAATGAAAACTGCAGACTTTGGAAGTTCCCATGAAAAGAGTGTTTTAAAAAAATGTTCAAACCTGCCAATATATTTTCCTTTGATCAATCAAAATGCCATAAAGTATTTAATATAATCTCTGTTGTTAAATGAATATACTTTTAAGATTGCAGTGTAAACTTACAGAAAATCTTTCACCTATTCAGCCCCATAGGTCTATGCCACAACTTTGACTTTATTGAAATGAGAAGTTAAAAAAATATATTTAGACATGATCCTATGAAAAAAATCACTGAACAGAAGAACACTCCTAAAAAATAGCCTGTTTTAACAGAACTGTGTGGGTTTTTTTCCCCCAGAATGCTATGGGGTTTTTTTTTTAGCTAGTTCTAATAAGTATGACTATAAATTTAATTCTTACACCTAGGCTCTACTTTCTATTTAAATATGTAGGTTCTGTTGTCCATTATGCATCAGGATTTAAACATGTATGTCACCTTTCGTATATCATAATCAGTAATAGAAGTGATCCTTTCCTCTAGATGAATTTGACTTTTGTAGTTCACAGCAAACTTGATGAGAGCTGTCCAAACATTTGTAGCAGAACAGACCAAAACCAAAACCAAATTCGTTTGGTTTTAGTTTCTTCACATGTTAGAAACTGGAATTATGTTATAGAAAAAGCATTTAAGTTTCCCAAATATTTCAAATGATCTCTGATAAATGTCTAATTTACTACCAAAATCATACTAGAGCTAATATTTTGACTGGAAAATGGTAGAATTCAGAAGTTTCAGCTGAGATTCAGAGGTTTTTATGAAGAAAAGCTAGAATTGCAGCAAAGCAGAAGATAAATCTCTTGGGAATTAAAATCCAAATATAAATTTTGCATGAACCTATACAAAACAAAGTTGCCCATATCACATACCTGTTCCCAGCATCAGCTGTGAAACTCAGCTAGTGGTTGCAATTTAAAGTATTGTCCTGCTCTGGTTTAGAAATAATTAAACAGTAAAATAATTTCACCAAACATTGTGATAAATATTACAGCATCTCATTATAGTATAATAGCTGCAGAATATTTCTAATGCTTTTTAACATCTTCTAAAGATATTTAAAGCTTGTGAGAGGTAATGGTACTGACAGCCTTGAGAGCTGACCTGTTATGTTCTCCAGAATAGCTACAGCAACGTTACCGTTTCCTTCCAATATTCAGCAAGAGCCTTTAACCTTCATTTGGAAAATCAAACCTAAAGTCATGGAAGATTTTCATTTGACATGGAGCTTTTCTACGGACATTGTCAAAATATTACAAAAATGGGCTATGACTTTTGAACAGTAGATGCTTGCCTACCAAGCTCCATGCTGGGACTTTAAGCATTTTAAACATTTTAAACAGAACATCCTCTAATAATGGCCTAGTTTGAAACCAAACCAGAAAGTGTTTGTGTAACTGTAGTCTAACCTGAAACACCTTGCTATATTATCTTCTCTCTGCTGAGTAACATATATCAGAACTAACATGGCTCTTCAAGGGAAAATGAAGTTGCCAAATGAGCTGCAGAGGGAATCCCGTTGGATACAAACCCTGCCAAAGAATTAGAGAGGAGGAAGAACTGGATTTCTCCCTGTGCATCATTCTTATGATATTCTGGAAGATTCAAAATACAGCTTTTATGGCACAAGTACTTTCTATGAGCCTCAAATGTGAGGAAGAATTTGAGTAAGGCTGGGACAGTGTTTCAGTTAGGAAAAAAATGCGGAATGTGGCTTTTACAAGACAACACTCCTGTGAAGTCGTATGCAAAATTCTTCTCAGAAGGGCAAATAATTATTTCAATCATTACATGTAAGCTAAATTTTGGGATCTTACAACACATGAACTGTGAAGAAAAGCACTGATAACTAGTTGAAGTTCTGTCCCAAAATTCATAAGAAAGATCATGAAGAAGCTTTATGAGAGGTTAAAGAAATACATCAAGGTCAGATGAATAGACCAAAAGCCTGACGTGCTGTAGATGAATGTTTAAATATGAAGTTGGAAATGTAATTTACAATAATAAGACACCTGGAAAAGGATGATATGTAGGCATGTTGGTCATGAATTTATAGATGTCAGTAAGGAGCAATAATATTTTGGGGAAGCAGAAGATAAATTTGGATGCAACTGATAAAGTAAACTGAAGAATTTGTAGGCAAAGGCAAAAAGAAGAATAGCATAATGATTAAGAGGAATGAAGGGACAGTGATATTAAAGCAACGGGTTCAGGAATTTGCAGCTAGCAAGAGCTAGGACAATCTCCTTACTGTGTCAAGTAAACACCAACACTGACTAATATAGACCTATTTTTGTAGTATGAAGGAAGACATAATATTAGTTTGAATCCTGCAATTCACAATAATGAGGTCTCAATACCGACTTTATGCAGATATACTTTAAAAAATGCATTAATTGATTTTAACAAAAAAGGAGGGGAAAAAAAAAGTATTTACTTTGCATTGTCATTCCATAAATTAAAATGACATATTAGTTACCAAACCCTTTTTTATGATTGGCCAATCTTTTGCCGTCTGGAACTTTTAAAGCTTCTAAGGGATGTCTCCTCCCTTTCTTTTACTATTTTTTTTTGCCAGGTTTTATTCCTAACTCCATAATATCATGAAAATGTTTCAAAACATAGTTATACTAACTAGATCACAGAGCTGTGTTTCAATACCTCAGACATGCTTCAGTTTATATGTAGTGGTTGCTGCAAAAACTTGCATTTCCTACTTTAAATAGTATATAGATTCCTTTACTGAACGGTAGCTATATGTGAGAAAAAATATTCAGTGTATGTCAGATCATTCCCCACTTAGTGTGTTTAAACCACTAATCTTAAAAACATCACAAAATAATTATGAGCATCCAGTGCTTAGAAAGAAAAGTAGAAACGATGGACTACCTCTGCTACTATTCAAAGACTCTTCCATGTGAAGTTCATGTGATGTTGGCCATGAAGTCTCAATGGGGGGAGAAAAAGATGCCTGAGAAGAACTATATTATGAAGGGCACCTGGCAAAGGACTCATTTCTTGAGGCCTTTTTGATGTTTTTATGACCACACCTATACTTGGAAAAGCGCTAAGGGATGTCCCTAAAAGGAAAGCATATGCTATATTATGCTTGAACATATGCCCTTCTTACAGTACACATACAGCAGTGCATATATTCACCTTCTTCAGGAAATCTGTATGTTTTTATAATGTAGTGCAACTTTTGCCCTCTCCATTGCACAGTAAGTGAAACGGAAAAGAACAGGGGGGTTGGAATGGATGATCTCAGACATCCCTTCCAACCTCAACAATTCTGTGATTCTGTAATTCTATAAGTATTAAATGTTTCACAACTCAGTACTAGTCATGAACAAACAAGAAAACAAAAAACCCCCACTGGACTTCACTAACAAGTAGTACATAGGGAAGGAACCTACATTGCTTTACCATTCTTTGACTACATCGCTTTTGAAGACGTGAACAGTAATATAAGAGATATCTCTGGTGAGAATTAAGTCAGGAATCAACCTGAAAAATATATGTCTGCTTTATTTTGCTTAATTTTCATTTAATGGAGGAGAAATTAACAGCAGATCCACAGAGGCTAAAGAAATGTCAAAATTTTCAAGCATTTTTCCAATGAAGCTTTGGGGATTTTTAGGGCTTAATTTTAAAGAAAAATAGATTATCTAGCATTGCACATTAGTTTGCCATATCTGAATTATAAATCAGTTTACTCAGCTGAATTTCTTAATACTTTAAACTTCTTGTCTTTCAGTGAAGCTCTATTTCCTACAAGGTTCATGAGAAAAGAACAGGAGAGTCAGCATTACTCATTTAGAATGAATGAAGGCTTTTGCATTATGGAACCTATTGTTACATAATCATACATATAACTGTGGCCCTATCAATGAAATTAATGAATTAGCACAGAAAACAGGCTTCAGTGATACTAAAATTGTATGTTGTAAAATGGATTTGATTCCTATCCCCTTGTGTCTTTCCATGAAGTCTAAAATCTTAATTTGGGTGAAATGAATTATTGTATCTGATTCTGTCAATTCCAATAGCTTGTCAGTAAAGGTAAGGTGAGAGAGAAAAGAAGGTTCAAAACCAAAATGAATAGATTTTGCCAAAACAGTAATGTCTCTGTTTCACTATTTGAGTCTGCCTGTGACCATTGCCTGATGCTTTTGAGGTGGGAGAAACAATAAGATATAGTGAAAAATTTAAATAATCAGTCCATTGGGACCCCTAACTTCTGGTATTCAGTGATTAATGTGTGCCTTGGAGCACAGGGATACATATTTATTATCCTTGTAAAGTAGAGTGAATGATTCTCATAATTCTCATAAATTCATGCTGCTTTTTCTACAGCCACTTTGCTTTATTCAAGAAGAACCCAAACCAAAAGCCATGAAAAGCCAAAATAAAAACAACAAACTGAAAATGTGCTTACACCTTCTCAGTTGTATGAGATCATTTTTTACTATGAAGGCCAGAGTCCTTAAAATACATCCATTAAAAACAATTTAGTACAGCTTTTTTAAAATCACAGCTGAGCTCATATTTTGGCAGAACAGAATTTCATCTGCATTGCTACAGTGGTTATATGGGTCAGTTTGTGTCAGAGATGGTAAGCTTAAGTGCAAGGACCGTCCCGAATGCAGCATAAAGTAGCATTATGCTGATGCTGAAGTGGTGAGCTTAAGAAGATAATTACAGATGATATGTAAGGCGTGATTAATTCCACTTAGTTTTTCATATCTGTACAGTCTACATCTGCAGTTAGGCTTCAGTTGGTTAAACATAGCCACCTACAGACATTTTAGGTGCAGTAGAGGGGGGTATCACAGTTGGCATACAGCTGCCCATCCAAAAGAAGCCTGGTTCTTATAAAAAACCTTTAAGGGTGTCTTGGACATCCTAGAGCATCTCCAGTGGCTTTTGGCACTTTTGTTTAGACAACTGAATTCTGCCCTGTATCAAAGTTAGTTACTGCAGCTCCCGTTATAGTGAATATAGAGAAACAAGTAAATGCAGAAGAAGGAGATGGAGTACTTAGATGTAGATATTTAGTCTGAATTTGGACAGATGAATCCTACACATAGTCACATAACAGGTTCACCACTGAGTGACCGGTGAATATTTTCAGACATATTTCCTGTCATTATGCTTTATATTTTTCGTGGAAAACCAAAACTAAATACTGAATCATGTAACTCTGGCAAATGGATTACATTTTAGAAATTCTAGGTAGGAAAACCAAAAAGAAAAAAAAAAAAAGAAAAGGGGAAGGAAATAAAACAGAAGAGGGAAAACCAAAAAAAAAAAAAAAAAAAAAAAAAGGCAGGGTATTAATTGAGTTCATATTTGTTTCACCTGTAGTCTTATATTTTCACTTTTCTACCTAAACCCCTGCCTTTAAAAATTTTTGGCTTCAGCATCTGGTGTTGAAGGGCAGGATGAAGGGCTGCCATATTGCCCTGAAAATAGTGAATGTCCGATGTGTGCAAACATCTCTGAGAAGCCAGTACTTCGTGAAAGTGTTTCCTGCTAAAGTACAGAGAGTCATTGCAGCTATATTTACATAGCTAAGTACACATCCCAGAAGGAGATCCTTCAGGCAAAGTGGTGTTGAGTGGCTTATGTCTACTGTGCTCAGAGATAGCAATACCTAGAAGAAACTGCTAAACAAGTCTCCACTATACAGTACAATGCCCTGCATCTCTTTTAAGCCACACACAGTGGTCTCCTTGGCTCAAAAACCCGGTTATCACTTTGTTTGTTTGTTTTGAGTTCAAAGTGCCTGAAAAAAACATGAGGGCTGTGCTGTAACCCACCGGGTGGTGTTTTTATAATATGAAACTGAAGGAGTGCATTACAGGCTCTGGGATATGATATCCAGGCATGGGAAAGTGTTTTGAAAATAAAAAGCCTGCTGTTGAGGGACTTGTAGGGCAGAGAAATCCAAGCCTTCAGCCGTCTGGTTTGTGTTGCCTTTTGGAAGCAGTCCTTGGAATGAACTATCCACAGAACTTGAGGTTTGTTTTGGAGGGATGGAGATGGTTTTCCTTAACGCTGAGCCATGGAATGAACTAACATTTATGCAATGTGGACAACGGGAACTGAAACAAGGAAACAACTCACAAACTAAGTTGCTTGACAGCATAGACATAGCCAGTGAAATCACTGAAATTTGGAGAATTGCTTAGCATCATAGGAAGGTTCTGTACTGTGATATAAATTCTAGCAGCAAATTCTTAATGACCTCATGAGTCTCACCTCTGTAATTGATCAATCATTTCTTTCAGTGAAATGCAATCATGTGGGTTTTCACGGCTGCTCCTAAGAAAAGTAGCTCAGGAAACCTGTGTCAGATCCCAGGCAGGACCTTGAGTAGGAGTACTAAAGGACTGAACCTGACCTATATGCCACAAGGCGATGTGGAACAGGGAGATGATGCTCACTTAGGAGCCAAGCCAACTGAAAATTTGTTTTAGCTTGCTTCCACAAAGGAAGATCATCAATGACTGAGATTTTTGAGTCCCTATGTGAAGTGTGGTGATAATCAAGCCATCATTAGATTTCTTTATCTCTCAGAGTAACTTTCTTGTGCTTTATCCACTCTATTCTTAAGTGACAGAGCTTTCACCAGTTTCCCCAGGGAAAACTATGTCACTGTCCATATAATATAGTATGCTGTAGCATGATGCAGGTAAGAACTCTTTGAAACACAGTGTACTGAGCTGTTGCCTGTGTTTGCTCCCTGTCTATGCACTAATCATAGATACTGTTATGAAGAAAGTTTCTGGAATAGGTAATTGGTACTTATTTGGAGGAAATAATTTGATCTAAAATCCTTCTTTTTGACTTTATATATTCTAATGATCATTGTAATAATACACAAATCAACACAAATAACAATTATAAATGCACAGGGAATATCAAGATACAAGTAATCTCACCTACAAACAAAGGAATAGTATTACTGTTATTGTTAGAAAGTAATTAAGAAGTCTGCCTAATGGCATTAGCTTAGAGAATTCTGCATGGTTAACCATATATTAGGAAATGAATCCAACATATCATGTTTAACTGCACATATTTTATGAAATCTCTATATATGAGAAATAGAGTGTAACCAATGATCTTAACATAAGTCTGGCAAGTCATTTTAACTACAAGAGCAGCAGACATTAAGTCTCTAGTCTAGTATTTGAAAGTTCTCTTTCAAAGTTGACAGTGGCATTTGTTTCACATTATACATTAATGAACTCAGTATTTCCATTTAGAAAACAAAGCTTTTATGAGTTAATGTAACACAAACAAATGGTGTCACAAACCATAACATTTCCATTTATTTTGCATTCTTAAGAATCAGAAAGAGATAACATTATTTGTTGAAACGGTTAATGTACACTTTTTTACTTGTAGGTCAGTTTTAGCATATAGCAAAGTATTAGATGTCTAAAAGACTTGGTTTTATTTCACATACAGAGACTAAAACATAACTGTATTTTTCATCTGAGGTAGAGAGAACCACAGTAACCTTCATTAGATCTATTCCTATTGCTTTCTCACGCAATAGCTTCTAAATCCATGTTCATTATAAGACATGTTCATTATAACTTCAATGCTCTAGGGTGCTGGAATCAGCATTGTCAATAATGCTTGTTTTAAATGAAGAAATCCATCTTTTCAATCCTTTTCGCTATTAAGGAACTTTTAACCTTTATCATTAACCTATGCAAAGGCTTCGTAATCAATACAAAATTATAAAAGGGCTAAAGTCCCATAAATCAGACTGGGTAAAAGTAAGCAAATTCTTCACTTTTTGAATTTTCATCTGATCAGTACTAATTTCCTTCCTATGAGTCAGATGTTCCATATAAATTACTGCCCTTTGAAACAATTTACTCACGTGATTCTTTTTTAATCTTTTTTTCAATTTGCTGTAGGAGATTTATAATCAACAATTCTGGTTTATACAAAACTACCATCTAGAAGAGAGAGATGAATTTGAACTGAAACTCCTGAAAGTACTGTGTGAACTTGGGTTGAGGGGGAATGTTACCAATTAGGCACATTAAGAAAATGAAATATTTTTCTTTTTTTTTTTTAAATCATTCAGATGCCCAAGATTCATGGCACAATTTCACTGTAGCAGTTCATTATTTTGCTGTTTGTCTGGATGCTGTTTCTAAAATGAAGGTATAAAATAAGTCTTTTCCAGAAGAGAAATCTGAACTAAGCGAATTTCCATTGTTAAGATGATGAAGTAGCTTTGGCAATTTTTTTCAGGTCAGTCCACCTAGCATTCCAATCATTCCACATTCTGTTAAAAGAAACATAGCCTGTAGATTAGCTTAATCCCCCAAAACACTGATACATTAAGCTGTCCTTCTTAATTTTTGCTGTAAAGCATATTTAATGACATATTTCCACAATTTAAGCTGATTTAAGCCAGGACTGCTTGCAGTCATTTCCTCATCATGTCTGCCAGGTGGGGGCTATAAAGCCACCTGTTGCCATGCACTGGCATGTGCAAGATCCGCATAGTGAACCTGTTCCCAGAGGTGAGCCATCAGATCCATGATTTTTCTTGCAGAGTTAGTTTTACTGTAGCTTGAGCTTACTTTTAGAACCACCCCGCACTGGGATCAGATAAGTGCTGGCAAGAGGAAGAAGGATCATGCTGTTATAATCTGGGAAAGGACTTAAGCTGTCAGCTAACCATAACATCATAAAGCACCCAGAAACAGACTGAGAAAAAAAATGTATAATCCACTGTTGATATCTGACCTGAACCCACATCAAGGACTGCATTACTGACAAAAAAGGAAGTGTGACGCAGTAAAGAAGGTAGATGTCTTTGTCTTCCATTCCTTCCCTGTAAACAAAAGCACAGCTTTTCTCCTTATAAATAAGAATGCAACACAGATTCTCTTTGGTCTCTGATTTATCTTCCTTTCCGGGATAACTTTTGGTTCCCCAAGTTTTAGCTCAGCTATTATGTTGAAAATGTATCAAAAGCATATGACTTAGAAGAATCTAGTTCCTGATGTCTTCTTAGAAATGCATTTTCTAATCAGATTATGAGGTTTAAAACCTACAATTTTTCATAGAAATTTTTGCTCTCCGATTTTCATTTCAAAGACAGTCCTTTCTGGCAGAGCATTTCAATTTCTTTCAGGCTAGATGAATGTCTGTGATAAATACTGTGGTGCTTGCTGATGAATATTGATCTGCATTCCTCAGTGTGTTTAGTGTTACAAAAGCCATAGGAATTCTTGTGTCTCAGTGCATCCCACAAATATAAGATCTTTGGTCTGAAGTCACAAAAAATGGATAGTTAAACATCAAAATAAGTGCCTTCTTTAAGTTCAGAGATAACCGTCAGGCAATTCAAAGACTAAACCTGGTACCTGTAGCAGTTTTACTTCTCCTTAGAAAAGCTGGCCTTGCAGAAATCATATCAATATGTAGGTTTCACGCAAATACACGGTTCCCATTCAGCAACACACAGATAGCGCTGCTTCTGTTTGGGTCCCAAGCATCTGTCCCTGAACAGAAGAAAACTGCTCTCCCCTTCATGCTAGCAAGGCTGGTCATCAGCTCTGCTCGACTGACTGGGGGAAAGTAGTTTCTAACAAAAGCAAGATATCAGTCTCCAGGCTTGTAACAAAAAAAATGAGTAATGTAATAACAGGTCTCAAGACAACATGTGGAAAAAAGGAAAAGAAAGATTGAGGAAAAAAGGTGATTTCTTTGTTTTCTAGATTGGTAGTGTGGAAATGAAGGAAGCCAAAATAAAAAGAAAATGTATATGATTTCAAGAGTTGCTTCTTAAAAATACATAAGCCGTGCCTGCTCCTTCTAACTGAAGGGGAAGGCCCATATAACTTAACTTACTTAACTAACTTAAGCATAAAGAATGAAACTGAACTGCTATTTTCAGTTAATTTGATAATTTAGATATATTTTCAAAACAGATTTTTAGTCACAACGCAGCTCTTCAAAGAGAACAGGAGTACAGATGGATGAGAAACAGCTGAACTTTCAGAGTTTAGGTTTTTAGCCTGAAGATATTGATCCAAGAGAGAAAGAATTGAGTAAACAATGAATGGTTGAAATGAAGGGTTGAAAAGCAAAGAGAAGAGGAGAAAGTTACTCTATTTAAAGTAACTCTGTGTGGACCTGTAAGTTAAAGACACCATAATTTTTTTGTTTTGTTTTTTTTTGGTTGGGAGGCACTAATTTTGGCTTTAGAGCTACTTCCAGTGGGGCATGGTAAGTTGAGCTGTACCATTGTCAGAGAAGAGGCATAGGAAAATGTTAAAGATGCCGGTTTTTCATGCATGGGTGAGTCATGGGAACGGGGGATACACTGTGGAGTCATTCTATGAGCTTTCTTTTCATGTTAAGCTACCGAGTTCTTATCCTGACCATACACTGTCCTTTAAGCATAAATGTTCTTCTTGAGCCTTAACTAGGTATCAACAGACCAAGAGTACCTCCTCCACCACACTCCTGTTCTCTGTTGAAGCATCAGCATTTGGCAGAAGGGAAGATGATAACAGAGTGACCTTGGCAGAAAACACTATTCACCTTTTTCTTCTTTTAGATGAAGAGAAGAAAGGTTGGACTCAGATCCCACAGGCAGTGCAGCAGAGAGCTTTGCAAGAAGCCTGTACCCGAAAGCTTATGAATGTATGCCAGACAACATGAGAACAGTAATTCACATCCCTGTCCTTCCCCGTATGCTTCCTAGAGATTTTTTTAAGTTGAGGTGCTTACCTTAGCACAGCTGCCATTTCTTGGGAATTAGTAGAGAGAGGAATCCTTCCAGTGGAGTAGAGTCTGGATATGAGATGATTTAAAGCATATGATAGCTTTTGGTGCCCTGAAACTGTTTTTGTTTTTAAATAGTCCTCTTTAGAAAGTGGCAGCTGAATAATGAGATGACTGCTTCACAGACAACCAGAGGTTTGTTTTTCAGCCTGACACCAGGGATTTGTGATTTTATGGAGTTATTAGAAGCCATGAAGTCACTGGCATAGGTTTGAGTGGTTGTTCAGGGTGGAGAAAGCAAAACCTGGTGCAAATTATATCTATTTCTAGCAATACAGTCAGTCCTCAAGCAAGCTATCTCCTCAGGACAATTGGCCCTTTCTTTTTTGAGGGACTCCAAATGGGAGCTCTGAAGGCAATTAGCACATGTATAGGGTGAAGGATTAGAGTGCCTGGGTCCTAAAGTAAAAAAAAAAAAAATCACTGTACAGTGAAAAAAGCCTACGTCTTAGGAAAAAGTGAGTTATTTACTTAGATCTTCTCTTACACACTAAATCTCAAAGTAACTTCTTGTATAAATTAAAGCATTTGATCTTGGGAACTATATCCAAGTTGGGTTCATTTTTATTTTACCACTGATATATATTTTTTAAAGTCTTACGGCAAAATTGGCAGATGAGGTCAGGCCTTAAGGTAAGGCAGCAATGGAGACATTAAGAAAAGTAGACTACCGAACTAGTACCATCAAAATCTACAACCAGTGTAAGAAGACCAAAGTTGCACAAACTAGAAATTGGGCATGAAAAGATGGAAATTCTTACACAACTAAAAAGGCAGAATTGGAGCAGAACGAATGAATGCATTCAAAAGCTAATGTAAATTAAACGACAAAGGAAATTCTCCAAAAATAGTTCAGCAGAATAAGCAGATGAACTAAACTGCTGAAAAGGCAGACTTTAGGTTTTTAATAAGTCAATAAAACTATAAGTCTGGGAATGTCATGTAAGCTTAAGTGGTAGTCATGACATCTCTTTCCTCCCTTGTGGTGTGCCCTCCTCCTGTGTGCCCTCTCTTTCCTGCAGGCTCATGCATGAGTCATATCATGACATGCTCCTCCTCCACACAGTCCCAGGACATGTTCAGTACACTCTGGTCATGCTCCAGCAGTTTCCACAGTCAGCAGGGAATTAGGGAGCGGCAGAGATGCTCAGTGTGTGTAGCAGGAGAAGAGTATCAAACTCCAACACCCTCCCGGACACCAGATCAAGATGGTGTCTCCTCAGTTTGCCAAGAAAGCTGTCAAGAAACACAGCTCTGAGTTTGGGAGTGGGGTCAGCAAGGTTGAGAGGTGAGATGAATTCTCCCAGGGGTTGCTGCTATGTCTATCTGGGCACTGAGGGTGACCCTAGTGCAGGCCATGCTTTTGCTGGTGGGGTGCAGTGCTGCAGTTTCTGTCGACTGTCCAGTGATCCCCAGTCAAGGTGAGGTGTTGAATCAGACCCAGGTCCATCCAGGAAGACCACAGGAACAACAGCAGGAAATGGGGCCAGAGATAGGACAGGAGGTTTCCTTCCACATTGGTCTGAGGCCATCCAGGAGACAGGACTGGAGATAATTATATCCACAGAATAGCTCAGGGAAGGCCTAGGTGCTCAGAACTGAGCTGAAATGGAGTCTTGAGTCCATAGCTAAGAAGGCATGGGTGGAAGACACAGATGAGGCTGGTCAGGGCCATTAAGGCTTAGAATAGGGAACATGGGTATACCTCTGTAGCAACTGTCTGAAAATAGTCCTTAATTTGTGTAAATTTCTCAGCACCCTCAGCCCCCAGGCAGCACCCCAAGACCTCATCCACTTTCTAGAGGGGTGTCTAAAGCTGCGAAAGGTTCTTGTTCCGCATGTTCCTCTGAGTATGGCACAGGCAGAGTTTGGATGAGTGATTGGTAGAGTGTCTCACACAGCACAAGTCTCCCTTCGTTTCTCCTGTTGCATGCACCCCTCTCAGCCCTCTCCTGCTGCAGTGCCAGCTACGGGCTTTAGAAGAGACAGGCAGGTTGTTAGA
>NW_009198481.1:0-16603 GCF_000690835.1 Fulmarus glacialis | reverse complement strand
CCTGCTGACATTGCGGGTACATGCCAGTAGTTGGTAGGGCACTCTCTGGGGATTATCTCCAACCCGTTTTTCTAGAACACAATCTGCCTGTGAACGACTATGGTCCACTCATCTATATATATTGCCGTGAACTTTGCCCTCCAGATGAACATACTGGGAGGAAAGTGAGAAAGCATCTGGGGACAGCAATACAGTAGTCAGACATTATGAAGGACTTACTTAGATGCTGGTTTTAATTCTTCAAATATATGTGAAGGAGAGATCCTGAATCCAGCTGTTCCTGGACTGCATCTATGTTCCTTGCCAACATTCAACAGAGGAGTCTGAGGAACACAGTCCTCCCAAAAAAATGGGGGCCTTTGAGATACTTGTCTGCTCCCAATATGCAGTGAGTCAATATCTCTTTCCAGGAAATTCTAGGGGTAGGAAGAGGGAAACTAAGAACTATTTCAGACATCCTTCTGAAAGCTATGAACTCTTCCTAAGAACTTGTCGGTGGGTCTCTCTCCCCATTTCCTTGCCCCCAAATATCTCCTGTCTGTGTTCTCCTGAGGAAGTGAAGCCCAAGTGTCCTCTCTAACCGTTCTAGGTGCCAGCCTTACAGCAGGGTGACTCTATTGGAACTACGCAGCTTTGAAACGGGAAAAGGGAGTAGTCAAGGCCTTTCTTTTAAGTAGATGGCCAGGTTTTTATTTTTAGTTCTAAATTATCCATTGCATATATAAAACATGCTAGGAATTTCAGGGATGCAATATAGACTGAGTGTGTGGGAAAAAGGATAACAACATTAGCTACTGGAGAGGACCGTGAATGGAGATGACCTCAGTGTGGGAATGCAGCAAGTGAATGCAGCCAGCTCCTCTGACAGGGACCTGGACATGACCCTCCACCTTCCAGAGTCTTATACTGACTTGCTGATTCTACCAAATGGGCAGGAGAACACAATCCTATCAGAAGATGCTAATCCATTTGAGCAAAACCACTGAAATTTCTCAGATTTATGCATAACAATTTAGCCTGATAGTTTAGCCAAATTTGTGCTGATATTGTCACTAAAATGTTCACCCGCCACTTGATCCAATCATCCCATGTTGTAGTCTTTCCATTCCCCAAGTCTCTCTTTAAACTGCCTAGTCTAGATCTGATTTATAGTATAATATTTCTTTGGTGGAGATTAAAGGCAGGTGAAAATATTGCAAATAATATAATGTTTCTTGCTTGATTAATCCCAGTCTTTTTCATGGGAACCTATTCCTTTGTGCAATATAAACCTTGAATTTCATATAAAATATAAGGAATTGACATCAGCCAAGACTATGTAGGCTTCCACAAATGTTGTTTTATATATATTACTATCAAGCAGAAAGTTGTTGTAAGCAAAAGAAAATAAAAAAATCTCACAATTATTTTCAGCATAATCAAGAATTACATCACTATTACAATTTTTGGTTTATGAAAAAAAATTCTTAACAGTATGATAGGAAAAAAATGTACTAAATGGCTTTAAAAAGAATTTTGTTGGAAAAAATCATGTCTGAAAGATTGACTATTTTAATCAAGTTGTATAAGTTTTCTGCATTCTCAGGGATGGTTTTTGCTTCCCATAAAACATTATCTGTGACAAATTTAGTAATAACATAGTTGCTTTTCAAGGGCAAAAATGACAGGTGTGGCATTCATAATGTTTGAACACATTGAATGATGTACACATTATGAACAAAATAGATCCTTTGTATTGCTAGGCATTACTGAAAGCAGAGAGATATCTTGCCGTTTAATCCTTTTATTGTCACAGTCATCCCACCAGATGCAAACTATTTTTAGTGGCTTTCTCTGCATATGGACTGTGAAAGCATAAAGGAGATGATAAAACAGTTTTCTCCACACAGGTGGTCTGATTTATAAATAGGCAGTGGATAACTAATATATTTTACACCTTATATCAATCAAAATCCTAAGAAAGAATGGTTAGGCATTGTTACAAAATTGGGACTTTAAGGACTGATTTAATTCTGAATGTAAAAAAAAAAATTATTTCACTTCTATATTCAGTGAATTGCAACCTTAGTATTCTTTTAAAATGCATTAGTAAAACAGTTTTTTTTTTATATCTGGCACATAAAAAAAATCAAGAAAAAAGTCTTATACATGCATTCTGTTTTGACTTTTTGGAAGATGACTGTGGTATTTAAAACTGCCTATTGTTTTACACTTGAACTGCAATACCCAAAATAGCATGTTAGGGACAATTAGTCAATCTCATTCAAATTTTTGTCTGACATGAAAAGAAATTGCAAACAGGAAAATGAAGGCACACAGACCTAAATAATTATACATTCCCAAGTATATTTTTAGATGACACATCTGGAATATGTGTGTATATCCTAATACAGCGTGAAGTTGGTGAAATTCAGTGGCCTGCGTTATGCACAACATCAGACTAAATGACCAAAATGGAGTCCTTTTGGCTGTAGATCTGTTAATCTATGTGCAGATTGAAGTCCTCTTGAACAGGGATTAATACTTATTAGCCAGACTTCCACATTATCTCTCCAAGTGAAAACTCTCTAATTATAAGAAATCACATATAAGTGCTCACAAAACAGGATAGCCTGACCTGATGAGCTTGTCTTGAGCTCATGGAGCTGATTTTTAATTCTTAGAGTATTTTGAAACATTTTTTTTTTAATTGAAAGCAATGTAGACCTTTCAAATACTCGATGTTTACCATAAAATTATTACGTTTACTCGCTTTGCCATATTTTGTTGAACTTTTATAATTTGCAAATGACAATCATCTTTCAAAGCCACGCAAAATTAAAAAGAAATTAAAATAATTCCTATAATGAGACACTATTTATGTCAGGAGCACTTTTGCGCCAAAATGAATTCATAAGTTCTAAAGAGATAAACTCTTGAAAATAGGGCTTTACTAGCTGAATGCTGACAGACACTTACCTGAAGCACTGCTCTCAGCACTGTCATAGCCGAGTCCCCAAGCACAAGCTAGCCACTAGAAATTCTGTACCTAGCCTCTTCCCAATGCTTTGTATTCAGATGACATTTTTCAAAGTGTTCCTCTGTGCAAATACTTTCCCCAGAAAGATACTGTACTTCTGGGAGTGTAGGTGATTTCTGTGGGTTCTTTATTGGTGCTAAGAACCTGAGAAACAGATGATTAAATATGAGTAGCCTTCCTCCATGCCTATTGTATAACTGTTCTATACCTTTCTCTCTATTTTTAAAGGAGTATTTTAAAATAGTTCATGGTCTAAATGTTCAATAACAGTATTAAAACTACAGCTAGGCTGTGCTCAGCATTTTTGCCCTGTGGAGTGAGTATGAAGGAAAAAAAAAACCTACTCAAATCTGCATCTCCTAGACCAAACTTTCAGCTTGTATAACAGAAGGTATGTGATTTATTTTTTTTTAATATCTTTTCCATTATACTGTGGTCTCAGCATAACAGTGTGATTTAGAATCTGGCCCAGGTTTTCTGAAATATTTGGCTCAAATTGAAGTGCAACTAAAAGTGATCATTTGGCTTAAGGAGTTTCATTATTCTAAATACATAATTATTTTAGAGTTCCCAGACATATTTCCAGATTTGTTGCAAGAGAAAGAAGAAACCATCTTCCTTATTAAAAAAAAAAAAACGCAAAAAAAAGCAAAAAAAAAAAAAAGCCTACAATTGTCAATTTAGGCATGTTTATATAAATTCAAGATTAATATTAAGGTATATGTTGGAAAGGTGCAAGATTTGCATGATTGTCTAGTTTGCTCATGTTCACATCAGTTGGTTTAATTATGGCTACGCCCTACAACACTGTCCCCATAGAGAAACTGTACAGACATTTACAGACATACTGCCTCCAACGTTTTTGCATGACATTCAAGAGACTGAAAACCCAGAAAACCTAGCCGAGTGGTCACTCTGCATCCACAGAAAGTCAAGGAAAGCAGAACATGTGCCAGTAAGTCTATCTATAGTCTATCTAATCTATAAGATTAGCATGTGCCAGTAAGTCTATCTAAGATTCATTATATCCACTTTTGAGTCTACCAGTGATGTCAAGACTGGATTTACAAGGTCAGTGATATACTGGCTGCCTCCGAGCATTAAGTGTGAAAATGCTGATATTTTAGAAAATCTTGCTCTTAAAAGAAATATGTAATTACTCTCTGGTGAGGTGCACTGTCATTCCTTCCCTGAGCAAAATTGTAAATTTGCCATGGGGCAGAAATACAGTAAATTTATAATTTTTTTTAATGTGCACATTTAGTCAGATGTATCAGTAGCAGATATATTTTTGTGCCAGGATATATACTTTCAATATCTACCCCTCTGTAACTATTGAAATAGTAATATTAACATTTAAAAGTCTTGATTATGGAGCCCTTTCTGTGCACAGTACAGGCTTCTATGCATATGTATTTATTGGATTAACATTCTTATAAGCTCTGTAAACAAAGAAAAAAAAAAGAAATATCTGATCTTTTCACCATAAGAAAAGCTAGAAAGTCAACATCTAACTATCATCTATAAGTCAACATCTATACATTTAAGTACGAAATATTTTACTATTTTGACTGTTTCTTTATCCATAGAAATAGTTACTCTCCACTTCAAAAATATTGTACTGCAAAATGTTATAAGACCTATTCTGATCTATGTTCTTCTAATACACATAACAATATGTGTGTGGTGTTGTTATAGGTCTCAGCCTGAGACATCTCCATATGTGTGTTGCTGTATTTCAGTGTTACAGAAGTAATGTTCTGTGCCAGTTCTTAACAGACACCAAAAAACTACTAAGAGAAATAGTTCAATTAAAAAAATAGATGTAAGGTATCATAAAATATAATGAGATGGACACTTTTCTCGAAGTATTTTTTGTTTTGGAAAAAAGCTTTAGTAAACCAAAGTAATGTTCAAATTAGCACCTTTCACTGTGGATTCACTGTAATTAAGAAATACCATAATGTAACATATAACTCTCCATTGTATTAAATCTGAGTAATTTAAATCTATTAGGGATAATGAATTTCTCACATTACCTGACGAAACTTGAACCGAGTTCTCCTTTCCATGCCAAATTGTAAGACAAATACTGTTGATGGAAACTTTACAACAGAAGTATTTCAGTGTTATTTGCAACGACTTTTTTTTAAATGACCCCTTCATCTACAAAATGACATTAAAATCAAGATGTAAACCTAGAGCAAACACGACACTTGAAGAATTCTCTTCAGCTTTCTAGACAAACAGACTTGCTGTGAAGCTGCCAAAATACAGCTTAGTGAAACAGAAAACTTTTTTTTTAAGTAAGTTTTTTTTAAAAACTTTTCTGTATTAAATAGATTTCATAGTTCCCTGCCAAAATTTCTTTTTGGTTTACACAGCAATGACTAGCGGATGTGCAAGAATTATTAACAGCTGGTCCTTATTTATTTATTTATTTATTTAGAGGCTGAGTGATTGCTTTTTGTCTTGTATTGCAATCTAAACGAGAATTTCCTGACTACAATATTTCTGTTAGATGCCAATAACAGCTGAAAAGTTACTTTTAAGAAAATTTTTATTTATATGTAACTTTTATGTAATTATTTATGAATTGATGATGTTGAAAAGTAGTGTATTGAAAAGAACTGTTGCTCTGCATATCTGCTGCTCTTGAAATATTTTCAATGCAGTACAAAGCTGACTTTTCAAGACTGGAATTCTTTTGTGGTCTTTTAGAAAATGTGAAGTGTAGTAAAAATCAGTAATGTTTGGAGGTTTTCAGAATCCACTTAATTATTCAGAGAACCATTTTTTCAAAAATGTTTAGATTTTATCAAGTCTGCAGTTCATTATCTAGCTTGAGACAGTACTTTGTCTCTCTCTTACTAATGCTATCCAAACCACTAACCTATCCCAAAGGGAGAAGAACTGGAAGAATAGAAAACTGTCATGAAGCAATTATTACTGGGCAAACTGCTTCATATCCATGTGTTCAGCACATCTATTTCAATTTGTTTCTGGCACAGAGTAATATAAAATCGAGGATTCACACAGAGGAAGAAACAGGAATAATATTCAATGGTTTCAAAGTACGCAATAAACCAATTTAGCCAACAGAACAACTATGGATACTTTCAGCTGAATGTAATTATGTCAGAGCATCTGGAGAAAAATTCTGGGGGCAAGAGGGTTTTCTAATATTTAATCCAGGTAATTGTGTAGATCTATGTATACCTTGCCTTCTGGGAGTATACATGTACATTAGGCAAATTATATACCTGGCTGAAAGATAAATATATTTGGGGGAAGTTTTTCACATTTGTTTCAATACTAAGTGAAACTGGATGTAAACCCTCCTCCAACTGAAATACAAATTTCATCATTTTTTAACTTAAAAAACTGCTGTGTTTTTGCTTGGTTTGGGTTGGGTTTTTTTGTTTGTTTGTTTGTTTTTTCTTGAGGAAGATAGGCTTTCAAATACTTACAGACAGAAACTCATAAGCTACCTGTGAGCTTGCTGCCGAGCACCTCTGTACAGATACAATCAGACCAGACTGCTGGGAGCTGGGTAGCCAGGAAGAGCATGAACAGCGCCAGTGCTGCCTGCTGCCTGTGCTAGATTGATAATGGGAACATTATCCATCCACACTACAAAAATTGTACAAACTAGGGAGACAGCTGAACAGCCAACAGGTTCAAAACTTCAGACCTTCAAAGATATCTGGAATCATGGGGTCAATTGTGCCTAGAGACCCTGGGCACTGAAGGCACCTTTACGATCCATAATAAAGGGATGTCTGCATAATAGAGTTGCCTTGGAGCCTTGGCTACAATCCCCTGTTTTTTAAAGCAATTTCTGAATAAACTGCAGGCATTGCAGGCTAAGGTGGACAAACTTCCAACAGAAAGTCCTCTAACAGAAAAAAAAAAAAGAAGAATTGAAGCTTTATGGTATTCAGCTTTGTTCAGCTGCAAAATAGCCCAGCACTATCTACATAGTTTCTAGGGAGCAAGAATGGATTCAGCCTCCCATGCCCACAGGTCTCTTGCATGACACAGGTAATTCCTGCATTTCCAGCACAGCACATCCAACCCAGTACCTGTGAATTTACTGGGAAAGTTTGGTACAAGCTAAACACGTTTTGGGTGCTGTTCAAACAATTTACCAATACTGATCTCTGAATTCCACTGCCCAGCAATGTTCCTGATTACTGCTGAATTTATTGGTAACCAAAGAATATAGATGAGAAAACAGAGCCTTGAAGCATTTCTTCTCAGTGCATGAGATATTTTTTATCATCTCTCAGACTTGTAGAGGCAGTATGGAGAGATCATGCTGGTCAGTCAATGTCATAAGAAGAAATAGTTTTCAGCATATGCAGAAGTAAAGCAAAGTACCTAGATAAGAAGGAAAGCTTCATTCAAGCAAACACACGCTTGTGAGCACATCTGGGGCTGAACAAAGGGAAATAATAGTTCAGAGCAAAGGGAAATAATTGCCAAGCAGACTTGGTTTAGGATGAGAATATTTTAGATGAATAGGATCTTCAGAAATTATTTCAAGCTTTTGCTACCAGTCTGGCTGTTCTTATACCTCGATGTCAAAGAGTACCATGTACCTTTCTGCCAGACCTCTCTAGCAGTGGAAACTTTCAGCTCTTGAAATTCCTGAACAAAGATGCTAGACAGTGCTTTTAAGCAATCCTCTGGGTGATTCATCCATTTGAACCTGGACATGATACATGCTTTAGATTTATTCATGCTTTTATATCTGCTCCAGCTGTACTTAGTTTCCCTGTGATTCATTGCTAGGTGTTTTTTGATTTTTTTTTCCTTTTTCTTTTTTTCTAATACATCTGCTTGTGCACTCACTCTCTGCCATTTCCCTAGTGAGTATTCTAATTTCATAAGCAGCACCTTAAATTTTCCAAAAGCAGCCTGTTGTGGTTAGGAGGAGTGGTGATGGAGCTGATGGGACATGGATTGTGCAGGGAGCTCAGAATGGAACCAAACAGAATATGGATTGCCACATTCCTCATGTGCTTTTGCAATAGAGGCCTTGATGCGTAGACCAGCAAGCTACGGAGGGATGCCTTTCACATAATACCGTAGAAAGTACCTGGAATGTAAAGCCACACAGCAGGGGAGAAACTAGGGTAAAGGATGAATCCCCCTGGGGAATGAATAAGTCCCTAAGGCGTTTCTGATGTTCTGTGCATCCTAGCTGTGGAATCACTTGTCTGGTAAAATAGCAGCAGCACTCATCTCCTGAACATAGACACACTCTGTGTGATTCAGGTGCCTACATACAGATACTAAGGGCTATTTCAGGCACTGTCAGGTATCCTGCTTAGCTGCTGATTATCAGTCTAGAAGAATGGTGACTTCCTGTAAGATTTGTGTTGTAACTATCAGCCTCATATTTTGGATACCTTTGTACACCTTAGAAGATGCTACGTACTTATCAATATAAGCATAGAAGAATCCCACGCTAGTTGTCTTACACTCTGGTGTCAACTAAAATTGGTTTGAATTGGCACCATGACAATGTTTGTATTTACTGTGCATTTTCTGTGTGGTCCATCTTTGGTAACCAATGTTTATGGGTATCATAGATATTCCTGCTCTTTGACATGATTAGTTTATAATCGGGCTTGCTCTTTGCCTGTGGACAAAGCAATTTCACTGAATGACAATTAAGTTGAAACGAAGAGATGTCTCATCCAGATGAGTATCCAAATGAACATTTATCAGAAGCAAAATGTTTCTAAATTTCTTCCAAGTCTGACGTCAGATCCAGAATCTGTCTGGGTGAATATGCAGTTCTGTTGATTACCTGACTGCTTGCTGTCCTTGGCTTTCATAAATGGGATCATGATGGATGTTGATGAAGCAGCCATGAAGTCATGAGAGAAAAAAATACACTGGTGGTCTGAAAGAGTTAAGGCGGGTTCCTATTTTATTTCATTTCACAGATTGTGTAACAATTTGAAGATATTCACTTGTAACCATATGGAAGTGTGTACAAGAGAACTCCGAATTTCTAATGTTTCATACATAAAAAAGCTATTCTCTTTCATATCTTTTTAGCTCATATTTTTCTCATTCTTGGATTACAATGTATTTATAGATTATTTTTCTATGTCTATAGTTTATGATCTGTTGCTGTACATCACACACATCACACGGTTACAGTTATGATCATGTAAGTTTGGACAAAACACTGATATTCGTTAGAAACTCAGTATTTGTTGCATCTTCCTAAGTGGTATGTGATGTTGATAAAATGAAAAATGACATTCTGATGTACATATGTTACTGACACCTGGATTTTATCCCAATACCCATAATCTGCTAAATAAATCTATTTTTTTCTAGACAGCTATATTGTGTCTAGTTATCACAGAAGTACATGAGGGCATATGTTTAGGCACAATAATCAAGGACTGGGCAGATCCTTTCATCTGTAATTGAAATTAATCCTACCCAAAATGTCTGGAAAAGAATGAGATATCTGAAATGTGTCCTTTCCTTTTAGTGCTAATCAAAACAAACCGATATATGACGGAATTGGCACTGTTTCTACCAAAAGAAATTCCAAGAACTGTTGAGACCTGTATCTTGGTCGTAATGACCTTCAGTCAAAGTGACTTTCAGTTGCAGAGAACTGGATAATGGATGCTTATGCATCAGTCCAATTCTACAACTCATATGGCACATTAATGCTGCATTCATCCCCTTCTGCAGGTTGTACCTTTCAGAGCATAAAGAGAACACTTCTTCTGCAGGTGCTTTCAATCTCCTTGTTTTCATGAGTACATGTCTAGTGTTATACAATCCTATCTCATGAAAGTTCAGAACATATGTTGTAATGACAAGACTGCGCTCTTTAATCTACACTTCATTACACATTCTTTGATAGTTTTACAATCCTTTTGAATTTTATACCTGCACAAGAAACATCTGTTTCTTCTTTTTTTTTTTGAAGTACATTGTGATGCATATATTACAGTAACTGATTTACTTCCTGCTTTCTCCCTCTATAGTGCATGCAAAAATATTTTGTGCATCAAGAACAGTGGATAGTAGGACTATTAGGAGCAAAGTAAGCATCTGAGGGTGTCGTTTTATTTCTGCTCCAATTGCTTCTGCATACAGGTCAAACCTGTGTTTACAGTATTTTCTTCAATATTTCCTGTAAATTTAATCTCTGCAGGGGGTAAAAGTTATTTCATTTTCCACTGTCTTGCACACTATTTTTCTAGAATCATGTGCTGATTTTAAGTGTATATGACATCTCAAGTTTAACAGAACTCCTTTATTGAGATATCAAATTTCACATAGTTATTAGAACTGAGTAAAAGTATCTTTCTTGAATACATATAGAATAAGAGTGTGTATCCTGAATAATTCCTGAATATGTGTAATATATATCTTGAAAGGAGCTTAATATTTTCTGCCATCAGATGTTCACTGATGTTGGCAATATTCCCTGTAATTAAGGCTTTCTGGACTTTCCATTAATGATGACAAGCTTCATTCTTGCCAAAATTGAGTTATTTAGACTCAAAAATCTCTGAGTATCGGCTGTAAAATGAATTCCAGTTCAATTATTTGGAAATGTTCAGTCATAACGATTCAACTATATCTGAAAGAGAGACTAAAGAAAATATACGTTCATTCCCAAACATTTACATCTTTTGCATTTACATCTTCTCTTATGGGATCATCAGTCAAGTTTTGTTGTGAAGGGGTTCCACTGAAACCTGCACTTTTAGTGACTTGCAATGTCTTTTTCTTCCCACTGCAAATCTGTAACTATGACCAATTACATAATTTTGAGTACGCTTATGTGTTAGAAAGTTGATTTTGTCACTTAACATTTCTGAAGAATCCATTCTCTTCAGGTTCTCCTTGTTATGACTAAACTCTGCCTGCACCATTACAGTCAGGTAACTGACCATGCTTCCTGCTTAACGGGTGCAAGCTCAAAACTTCCCTCTAGACTTTTTTCCAAAACTACTATTCTTAGATGTCCTTTGCTGAGCTGGAGTTCATACCATAGTCTGAGCACATCAGTGTAAACAAGGGCGGTCTTCCCTCTATAACAGTGGTGGCATTAGACAACAAAGAATTGTGGCAGAGAAATCATCATCTAGTTCAAATGCAGTGGAAACAAATATCTTGCTGAGAAGGGAATTTACTGGTTAAAGGCATTAACTGATACGAAGGCTGTGAAACTAGGGAAGGGGAAAGAAGAACTTGGAGCCTGAAGGAAATACAGGGAAGACTGGAAACTGTTTACCTGGAAAAGGGCATTCAGTTCAAAAGAAGAAAGTGACAAGGGAGGCGGTGGGACTGACAGGAAAATCAGACTTGTGAATGAAGAAAGTAGCTGAGCAAAGAGTAATAGAGTGGAATCTGATGAAAGGTAGATCAGCTGGTGGGTCAAATTAACTTTGACATGAAGCTAGAAAGGAAAAGGTGAAGGAGTGGGAACACAGTGGAAACTGAAAGAGAAGTACGTTAAAAGTGTTAATTTTTGAAGCCAACTGGAAATGATTGAAAAGAGAGATCAAACAAAATCAATTACCATTGGGTTAAATGAGTACCAAAACCAGCACTAGAAAGGAGAATTATCTTCTGGATTTGGAGAGACAGTGGGATTGTCTAACTGCTGCTGTAGAGAATTTGTTGATTTCCTTCTCATGTTGTTATCTTTTAGTTCAAACAGCAAAGTTTTTGCCGTAGATCTGAAACTTCAAGACCCATTGATAGTCAATGTAAGTAGCTGTATGAAAAAGATGGAAAAAACAATGGGATTTCTTTTTATTCTGGGGCGGTTTCTTCCAGTTGTTTTTTTAAACAAAAAAAATTGCAAAAAACATGAAAGCAAAAATGTGTTAGAGCATTATTGTCTGACTGAAAAGTCAACCAGTTAAAAAAATAAAATGTAAGAATCAAAGTTGCTTCTACAGAATTGCTTTGGATCTTTTATTACATCTTTGTTTCTAATTAAGCACTGTGAGGCAATGTTCTGAGGTGCTGAAAAGAGATAATTTGCAATTCTATATTGTCAGAATGACCCCTGGCAATTTTTGCCCTGAGTTGACCAGAACTCTCCAAACCCACTTCCAGTCACAGGCTATAAGGTCGTATGAAACAGATACATGTAAGCAAATAGTCATTTTGGATATGGCCACCCTGTCTTGGAGGGCAAAAGGGTTTAAATTTCCCATGCCAGTTGGCTTTAATGCTATTTAAGAGTCTGATACACATTTAGTTTATGGGTATAGACAAAGCCTTATTATCTAGCTAACGAGTTTTTTAAGTTCAAATTCACATACTACCTTTTTTCTCTCTGCCCAAATTCAGTTACAATTATTGCAAGGATAAGTAATATTACCTATCCTGAATAAGTAATCAGCTCTATATACCGCTTACCGTGAAAGTGCTTTTAGAGTTTTCATTGTTAACAAACTAATTCAAGTTTGTTTTTAATAATGAAACATGCTCATAAAAACAAGGAAAAGTGTATTTGCAGTAACACTGATCAGACTAGTTTGTCAGATGTGCATGACAAGTATGAAGTATCCTAAAGACATATGAGTCAGACAAGATTTGGAATTTGGAAGTTCCTTTATAGCACTTAGAATAAGTCTGGTCCTCTGTTATGTGCCTTTTGTAACAGTCCCTGTATACTATTACAAAGTGACAATCAATCATACCAATCTGCCTCAAAAAACTACACCCAGTTTGAATACGCCTGTAATAGTGACAGAAAGCATCGATTGGACACTCTCTGCAAACTGCAGAAACTGGATGAGAGACTTTTTCTAAACTCGGTGAGGAATAATTGCTCATAGCTATCCAACTGAGTCTGTTACTTTAGGAGAAAAGAAATCTAAGAATAGGTTTATAAAATACGCAATAAGTCTCCCCTACAGGCATAACAGAGTTTAGGCATCTAAATGCCTTTAAAAATCTGTCTATATGCTCAAAGTGGACAAAAAAATATAGAGCAGTCTCTACAACCAAAATATTCTTTTGTTTAAAAAAATTCCAAGTTTAACATTGTTTTCTTACTGTGCTATGAAAAAAACATAAAAGTTTTTGGGACCTGGACAGGCTGGATCGATGGGCTGAGGCCAATTGTATGAGGTTTAACAAGGCCCAGTGCCGGGTCCTGCACTTTGGCCACAACAACCCCATGCAGCGCTACAGGCTTGGGGAAGAGTGGCTGGAAAGCTGCCCAGAGGAAAAGGACCTGGGGGTGCTGGTTGACAGCCGGCTGAACATGAGCCGGCAGTGTGCCCAGGTGGCCAAGAAGGCCAATGGCATCCTGGCCTGTATCAGAAATAGTGTGGCCAGCAGGAGTAGGGAGGTTATCGTGCCCCTGTACTCGGCCCTGGTGAGGCCGCATCTCGAATCCTGTGTTCAGTTTTGGGCCCCTCACTACAAGAAGGACATTGAGGTACTGGAGCGTGTCCAGAGAAGGGCAACGGAGCTGGTGAAGGGTCTGGAGCACAAGTCTTATGAGGAGCGGCTGAGGGAACTGGGACTGTTTAGCCTGGAGAAGAGGAGGCTGAGGGGAGACCTCATCGCGCTCTACAACTACCTGAAAGGAGGTTGTAGTGAGGTGGGTGTTGGTCTCTTCTCCCAAGTAACTTGCCATAGGACAAGAGGAAATGACCTCAAGTTGCACCAAGGGAGGTTCAGATTAGACATTAGGAAAAATTTCTTTACTGAAAGAGTGGTTAAACATTGGAACAATTTGCCCAGGGAAGAGGTGGAGTCACCACCCCTGGAAGTATTTAAAAGACGTGTAGATGAGGTGCTTAGGGACATGGTTTAGTGGTGGAGTTGGCAGTGCTAGGGTAATGGTTGGACCTGATGATCTTAAGGGTCTTTTCAACATAGATGATTCTATGATTCTATGATTCTATACTTCGGGTTTTTTTCCACAAAAACTAGCAAAGGCATAAATGCCAGGATAAATATAGGTAGGTAGATTACTTGAAAAGAGGGAAACCCAAGGTCAATTATCTGCCCCAAAATACAACAGGGACTTGAACCTTAGCATCCATCAGCCCATACAGAGCCCTAATCTATAGGCTATTGTTCTTTCAATTTCTGTCTCTCTTCTAAACCATTATGAAAACTCCAGTAATACAGTTTCTGTCATGTTTTCATTCAT
The DNA here is from genome assembly GCF_000690835.1 of Fulmarus glacialis. Taxonomy (NCBI): domain Eukaryota; kingdom Metazoa; phylum Chordata; class Aves; order Procellariiformes; family Procellariidae; genus Fulmarus; species Fulmarus glacialis. The sequence continues at coordinate 2,402 of NW_009198481.1, read as the reverse complement.
AACAATAGCATTTACCATGGAGAACAACTTTGTCACAACAAGGCAGCACAGAAAATCTTAAACCACTTTTCTCAGAAAGTAAAAGGGATGATACGCTTAAATCTCCCATAAAATGATCACGGATAACAGGTTTCTATGAATAAATCACCTTGTTTCTGCTATTCATTACAGCTTGAGGAATACTTAATTTCTTAAATAAATCAATAAAAAGATTTGGATGTGTATATTTGAGAAAATTAAGGCAAGTTTTTCATGCCCATTTTAATTGTTGTATTGTTTTTACATTGGTCTTCAAAAGTCATGTTGTGACACCTGCCTTAATATAGAAAAAAGTAACTTCTCGTGTGTGAACTATCATTTCCCCTGTCACACTGAATGATATTTTTCCAGAAAGATAAGTAATAGTTTTTCATCTTCCTAACTGGTCAGCCTGTCCTGTAAGCAAGTCACAGGCTGAAATATCAGCACGTTTGGAAGAAACTAGATTACAATTGCATTTCCCTCAGGAACAGAGTGGTAAAACAGTCAACATGAGCAATATTGTTGCAGCTAGACCCCATAGAGTAACAGATTACCATGGCCATGACATCTTAAAAATCATAATGAAATGACATTCTCATAATGAAATGAATTCTCATTGTCTCACTATCTCTGAGCAGGTTCATAATCTGAAAAAAATTCCAGTAAAAATTGATGACTTTTAAAACTAAGCAGATATTAAATTTAAGTAGATGTGCTGGAATTTAAAACATATTTTAATGCAGAGATTTAAAAAAAAAAACCAAAAAAACCACACAGCAGCAGTAGATAGATGTGATGACAACATTCACAGGCCTACACCCTCAGCACAAAACCCAGAATCACGAAAGCGTCTTCTTTCATTATCAGCCACAGAGGTGAGTTAACAAATGCAGCTTTCTTTTCCATTGCTTTTAGAATGATGGAGTCATACTTTGCCCCATATCTAAGGCTACAGGAATGAAAAAAGACAAAGATTGTCCCAGATGGGGAATTGGAAAAAAAATAATTCTTCACAAAACTTTCTCTATACTCTAGTCCACCTTCATGGAACAGTAATAAGTGTTCAAAGATTTAATGTAGTTTGATGCATTGCTCTCAATAATATAACTTCACCTCTGGTGAGAATGAAAAGTACACAGCACTTTCACGAAAGGAAACTTGTGTACTTATAATGAAAGCTTCCTTAAGTTTGTGTGGGTTTTCTTCTTGTTATTGTTTCATTATTTAGGAGAGTCTCTAGTACTTCTCATTCTGCCTGAGTCATATTCTTGAATGGAGGAACCTCTGCTCTTTATCAAATATTTTATGCTGTTGCTGTCAACTTTCTCTGCTCATTTACTGAGGGTACTCTTCAAAAATATGGCTAATCACAATTCTATGTCATCTAAGAAAACAATACTCAAAATGAACATTGAAGATAGGTTTTTATATACAGTAATGGATATTTTGCAGCTGTGCAAAGTTTTTATGATTTTTTTTTTTTTTTTATCTTTTGTAAGACATATGAAAAATACATTTACTCTCAATTAAGTTTACTCATCAGGAAGAATCCAATTTGCCTGTAGAAACTTAAAGCAAAATATTTACAGTTCAAGACAAGTACATTTCTCCAGGTAAATTTAGACATTTATGTGAAAGAAAAGTGTTCCTATTGATTTCAGTGCTACAACAAACAGTATGTTGGGCGAGAAATATATTCAGCATTGGTCAAGAGAATATCTCATTCCAAACTAGAGGACCTATTCATTACACTTTGCTGTACTTTTTTTCTGAAATGTTTTGGTACAAAATGCTAACCAAGATACATTTCTAAGGAGTTAGTTAGGTATAGCTGTGTTTTCTGCCTCTTCATGGTAAACACTACTTCTTGTGAAGGGCCCTTAGAGTTCTCCAAATTTTTATGCTACAGAGCAAGGTCAATGAAAAAATACCCAGATTTAATAAACAAAGCCTCTCTGTCTCTCTTGACAATGAGATTTTTCTGTATCTACCTACCTACCTACCTGCCTACCTACTTATCTATCTATAGGTATATAAGCATGTATGTATATATGCATAGATATGTGTATATATATGCGTATATGTATGTATGTACATGTATATATGTATATACATATATACATATGTGTATATATAAGCCATTTACTCTGTATGTTTCATTTGGTTTTTGCTTTAGGCAACACACTGTTTCATAATTTCATAAGGTATTTTTCATTTGAAAAATATTTTATTTTTATTACGTATTTCTTTAAATACTTTTTAAAAATCTATGTACAAGAACATGAATGCAATGGACCTGTTCTCATTGCAATATTCCAGATATTTAATCAGGCTGACACAAAATAGAAAACATGTGCCCTGGCAACCAAGAGGGCAAACCG
>NW_009198480.1:0-3623 GCF_000690835.1 Fulmarus glacialis | reverse complement strand
GCTGCCTGCCAGGTTAAACCACAACACGGCCTTAAAACCACTCATTCGTGACAAAGTCACTGAAGATAAACCTGGAAATGTTTAGTGTTTTGCACTGTGCATTTGGGAGTCTTCACTGGAATTCTGACAGCTGTTTTTGGATGGAGAAACATAAATGTTTGAGAGTCATAGTTCTTAATGGCTGGAGGATGAAGAATCAGTAGCTGAAGCTACAGCAGCTTTTTGGCATTGTAGCTTGGTGTCAAAACATACACCGGAGCATGGGAAAGGATAATTTAATTTCCTCTTCACTTCCATCTCTCTTTTATCCCAAAAAGACAAACTATAGATTATGCTAAACTCTGATAGGCCCATTTTTTAATCTCACTGTAGAAACTAGATTTGGCAGTGCAGAACACAACCGTGTCAAACAGTCTCCGTGCTGGGTGCACATGGCAAAATTGTGGTAGTGGGACAGGGGGGATGTGCTTACAGATATCTCTGTAAGAATAGGTCAGGGGCTGCACCATACTGGTTCCAGTCTGTTCCAGCTGGCTCTGCAATGGACCCCCCACAGGACAGAGATGAGCCTGTCAGTGAAGCTGTTGGTACTTCTAGGAAAACACATTTAAGAAAGAGCAAAATTCCACATAGGCAGTGAGCAGTGATGAAAAAAAGTGTGAGAAACAACCCTGCAGACACCAATATCAGACAATAAGGAAGGGAAGGAGGTGCTTCAGGTGCTGGAGCAGAGATTCCCCTGCAGCTTGTGGGGAGAAGCATGCCAGAGCAGACATCCACGCTGCAGTCCATGGAGGACCCCACACTGGAACAGGTGGATATTTCCTGAAGGGAAGGCCATGGAGCACCCATACTGGAGCAAGACAAAAGTGTGAGGGGGAAGGAGTAGCAGAGAGGAACTGTTATGGACTGACCATGAACCCCCCATTCCCCTTCCCCCCTGTGCCACTCAGTTTGGGGGAGAAGGGAGAGGCATTGGGAATGACGCTAATTAGGAAGTGGTCTCCTTTCCTTTATCTCATGCTACAAGGGTTTGTTTTATCTTATTTTCTTCTCACCCCACTCCCCTTCCCCCCCAAGAGTGGCTGGGTGGGCAGCTGGCAGGAGAAGAAAACCAGTGGAAGACAGGGAGAAATTAAGGAGATTTGCAACACATAGCTGAAACTCTGTGTTGGACAGACTACAGGGATTAGGGGAGGGAGAGTTTAAGGGACTTTTTTTTTTTTTTTTCCAAAGAAGAATATTCTTCTAAGAAGCTCTTCCAGCTTCATCTTAACAGCACTTCTACTAGATGTCATGATGCTCTATGTTTCTTTCTGAAACTCAGAAGAACAGAACTTCATTTCTTTAGACTTCTCGAAAGACTCTGAGAGGTTTTAGTTCCAAAGGAATTAAAGGTTTGTCCCAAGGGAATTCTCAAAAAGAGATGAAAACAATGATGTCAAGATATCTGATCCTTTTCTTTAGTACTGCAGAGTTTCACAAAGAAAACACACCATAAGACTTCTATAGAAAAAAGTCTTTCCTGTGAGGTTATAGTTTGGTGGTTTTTTTTTTTTTTCTTTCTTTCCTTTTTTTCCCCATTTCTCTTAAGACATAGCTCCATCCACATGGGATGAGAGCTATTTTAAGAAGTGAGAAGCTCTTGATTGTGAAAGATGGTTGCAAAATATGGAAGTATAACTTTCACTCTCTGGATTTATAAATAAGCACCTTGTTTTTCATACAAGCTAGGAAACATCCCTCCTTTTTTGCTATTTATGATAACCATCAATAATTAAAATCCACGTAATCACATGGTTTTTTTCTTTCCTGTATGTGAGTACCTCATAATATTTATCCAGTGCTAAACTTTCTGAGATAGTTTTCTTGAAATTTCCTTATTCATGAATAATGAAATATTTGCTTAGGCTTTTGTTAGAAACCTGACTTGCCTGTGTGCCTCTTTAGGAGTTCCTTCTTAAAGGGGACAGAGGACAAAAAAGCCTGGGAAGTTTCGTTGACCACGTTTACAGCATCTCAGCAAAGGACTACCATGATCTACTTCTCAAGAAGTAGTCTTTTTGGAGGAAGGATTTGTAGAAGGTGAAGCTTGGAAGGCAGGTGAGACAAAGTGTGATTTGTGTACGTGAAAATGTAAGGGGCAGAGTTCCAAGAAGGAGGCAGGCTAGGGAAGGATGAGGGACAAAAAGACATACTCCATATGAATGGTTCACCTATTGTTTCAACCAGGATACAAATGTGCTCAACGTATTCTAGTGAAATCTGACAATAGTGTTAAATAAATACTCTTAATTGCAAGTCTTTCCCCTTCCCCCTATCACTGCCCATTCTACAGATGTTGATCCTAACCTATGGTGTTTCTGTGCACACCACACAATCTTTAGTAATTTTACATAGCCTTCTATATTTTCCATTTGTGTTCACTTACTGAATCTTATTCTCTTTCAAACAGGAGTGATTCTATACAGTTCTGTGAAGATATTCAATATGAAATTTTACAAGAAAGAACACCATTTCCCAAATAGGTTTTAAAGGAGTTCTGAGTATCATTCACTTTTGACTAGTAATTTCACAATCTTTTTCATTTTCAAATGTGACTTAAACCTTCAAAGTGCAGTGAAGTTCTGGGGAGTCTATTGAGCTATTCCAATGAACTATGGTTCAAATTGTATTTTCTCATACTTTTCCTACACAAATGTATTTTAACCATTGTTTCTGCACTCTCTGTAGTCAAACTAACCAGCTGGTTAGTTGTTTGGGATAGTCTTTTAAGGCCATGTGTTTTTTTTTTTTCAGTGTTCAAAAGTAACCTTTATTGTCTGATGAGATCACATCCGGAGAGCTTTGTCCAAGTCTGGGCTCTCCAGTAAAAAGAGACATGGACATGCTGGAGCAAGTACAGTGAAGGGCCATTAAAGGTAAGGTGTTGGAGCATCTAACATACAGGGAAAGGCTGAGAGAACTGGGACCATTTAGCCTGGAGAAGACAAAGCTAAGGGGGATCTCATCAATGTGTATAGATGCCTGATGGGAGGAAGTAAATAAGATGAAGACAAACTTTTCTTAGTGAGGCCCAGTGAAAGGACAAGAGGAAATGGACACAAACTGGAAGCACAGGAAATTCTCTTTAAACATAAGAAAAAAAATTTATTGTCATTTGTGCACTGGCACAGGTTGCCCAGAGAGGTGTGGAGTCTCCATCCTTGAAGATACTCAAAACCTGACTAGACACAGACCTGAATAACATACTCTAGGTGGTCCTGCTTTCAGCAGGGTGGGGTGGACCAAATGACCTCCAGAGGTCCCCTTCCAACCTCAGAAACTCTGTGATTCTGTCTTCTCTAAGTTTTGAATTTTTATCTGAGGGACACAAATAACAGAGAATTTGCCTGCCTCCCCTACACTGCATGTAACACAGGAAATTTTCTTTCTCATGGAAATAGACCTCTACATCATGTCATTCATCTCTTCATCTCCTTGCTAGCAGTTTGTGAACTCATTCGCCAATTTCTCCCAAATTTGTCAGAAAAAGAGAGATCTCTGTTTAAGTTCTGACAGTCTCCACAAGAACAAGAAACAGAATAGATCCTCGTAGGCTGTCTTTAGCAGTAACCAACAAA
>NW_009198479.1:35476-42914 GCF_000690835.1 Fulmarus glacialis | reverse complement strand
CCAGCTTCTCTAGGAGAAGCTCTAGAAGTTCTCACAATACAACTCAAAAGTATATATGAATTATCAGATACATAAAACAGATACATAAATACAAATACATAAAAAATTAAGCATCCCAACATTGCACAGAAATTAGACAGATTTGTCCCCCCACTCTACAGTAGCAACTCAATTTCGAAAAAAAACCAAGTCCACATTTAGAAAAGAACGTTGTCCTGTAAGGACCAAGCATCCCTGTGTTTGATTTTCAGATGCTCAGTCCTGCAGGTGAAATTTGGAGTCCCGGCCCAGTTATCATAGTGTCTTAGAAACTAAAGTGCTTGGGAATGGCACCCATTCATAAACCCATTATGTTAAGTTAAAAAAATTATAAACAATGGAATAAGAAAAAAGAGTGAGTTGCATGTAAAATCCTACTTCTGCTGTGGTCATAAACACCTATGTCAGCAGTCACATGCATCTGGTACATCTACCTGAAACTGGAGTTTACTGGGTGTAGAGTTTACACTAGAGTCCAGTGTCTTTCCCGTGAAATCTCACGCAAGTCTTAACCTCTGGCTAAGAAAACTTTGTAATGTTATCAATGTTTTCCATTGAGCAGAAAAGCAACATGTAAGGGAAGTTGCTTTTTTTCCCTCTCTCTTTCTCTCCACCCCCCACCCCTTTATCTCTCTCTTTTTTAAAAATGCAAACCCTGAGAGGGATTTGTTGCAAACTGCTCCCAGGTTCTCGTTCCTCCTTTCAGGACTGCCTATGTATTCTGCATTGTAAAGACACTGAGTATAGAAAAAAAACCATAGAAGCCAAATGCATGTTTTCTGCCTCCCAGCTGAGAACTGATCTTTCTCTCCACCCCCCACCCCTTTATCTCTCTCTTTTTTAAAAATGCAAACCCTGAGAGGGATTTGTTGCAAACTGCTCCCAGGTTCTCGTTCCTCCTTTCAGGACTGCCTATGTATTCTGCATTGTAAAGACACTGAGTATAGAAAAAAAACCATAGAAGCCAAATGCATGTTTTCTGCCTCCCAGCTGAGAACTGACAGTGCTAGGCCACCGATTCCAGTACCTTGAACCCTCCATCCCCTCCTGCATAGCAGGACAGCATCAGTAAAAACAGTCCATGCTGGAACCTACAAGCATGTTTCAGTTTCTAAATCTATAGTTTCAGTGGTAGACCACCGATGATTATAGCTGCAATACGCACCAAGCTGAATTAGTGCTAATGTTCTGATGGTCTGTAAGACTGGTGCAAAAAGAAGAAAAGTTATTTTGCTCTTGCTGTTAGAACCTTCCATTCCTGGGCAGAGAGGGAAGGCAAAGGTTGCTTTCCTGATCAGGCATCCCAGAAGCAATACTGTTACTAGAGGTTAAGATTAACTTGAAAATTGACAGCAGGAAGCCCTAAGCTCTCAGTCACAAAAGAGATACAGAATTATTCTCCACTAAATAAATCCTTCCTCACAAAAAAAGCCCATCCTATGTCTATCATTTGACTCAGAAAACTGATGAGCATTCCTTACTCCTGGTGATTTTAAGAGATAGATATGACCTGAAGATATTGTACTTAGTTGTATAATCATTAATTACCTTCAGTTACACGGCATAATGTGATCAGTGGTTTTCAGCTTATCTTTCCCACAAAAGAGTGGCTTTATCTACTAGCTGGTAGTGCCGGAAAGCTTGGGGAGAACACTGAGGAGATAAAGTCACTTGCTTAAGTGACCTTAGACTCTCAGTTCTTGAGATGGAATCCACTGCCATTTCACAGAATCAGTCTTTCTCACCACTACTGGAGTAACACGAGAAAAAAGTTTAAAGCACATTACAGTGATGTTATTGCATACCATCTACGCAGCTAAATAATGGTGAAATATAGGTAACATACTTTATGGTCAAAAAGTCCCACACTCACCATAATTTAGTTCAGTGGGTTTTTTACTAGGCAGAATTCAGCTTGCCCTGTCAGAAATGGACACGTAACAAGGTTTTAACTTAAGCAAGCAGGAGCAAAACAGAAGAAGGTATGTGATAAAGAATACGCAGGCAGAAACTGAAGTCAGATGCACATGGTCTGCCCTGCTTTCCTTTTCCTAAGGCTCCAAGACACATCAAAATGCCTGAAGCACTACGGTGCGTGCAGGCCCACCAGAGGCAAAGTCTGTGCACAAGTATAAATAAGTTTTATGGCATCACTGCCACAAGAAAAAATTGGTGTAGGTAATTTGGCTTACCAATTAGTATAGGCACCCCACAGAAGTGTAGTTTATAATAAGTAATTTAAGCAATCTGCATGTAAAAATTAATGAATAGAAACACATGGAATCTGAATAATTTTTAAGCAAGTGAAGTAAGCTATTTTCTGTGTTGCACAAACATAATAAGGTCATTTAAGAAACAATTACAAGGCACCACGGGGTGAATAAAGTATAAAACTAGAAAGACTGATGGCCAATATAACCTTTCTTAGTTCCCATAATTGCCTATGTGTTCTGCAAAGTTGAGTAAAGGGACACATGCAATTTGGTTCCTCCAGTATGATTAGCTATTACTGAGGAAATAGGATGATTCCAGAGCAGGCGTTTGGTTCAAGGAATATAGAATTAAGCAATAGTTTCTTCATACTGCTGGTACGTTTTTTTAAATCATATAACTTTTTTTAATTTATACTTTCAGAAAATGTTCTTGCTCACTCTAAAATTTCGATCAGCCTTTCAGAATCCATCACAGAGTGCTAACACAGTAGCTGTCATTCAGAACATAATTCTTGACAATTTTCTACCAGATAATTCAACCTACCATGTTATCTTCTCCAAGGGAGTGAAATAGCAACACAACAGCAGCTTAAATGGTGGTTTTATCCAGAAGACTATTTTGCTTGTGAAGCAGCCAATTTTGAAAGGTTAGAAGTCCTACAGATGCTTTACATTCTGCCAACAACGCAACGTACTGATAAAGTAAAGTTAAAGCAGCCTCTCCAATTATCATCAAATAGCACAGGATACACTCATATAAAGCTTCCAAAGTCTGCTAACTTACCCGTGCTTCTCTGACTCTCAGATACTTATGACTACACAGTTTTGTTCTTACAGGGAGTAGATTATAGCTTATCAGTTGCTTGGAAAAAATCCTGATTTTACAGTCTATCAAAGTCTGACAAAAGAAAGACTTAAAACATTTTCATATATCACTACTGATAGAAATATTGATCTTATTTTAAGCTAGTTAATATAACTCTTAATTAGGGCTTTTCCTTAAAGAATGATAGCCATTTCTCTTGTCCGTTACAGTTACCAGATTTGATGCACTCAAACCACAAAGCTTTGTGAAGTAGGAAAAAAAAAAGTACAGGAAATGTAAACAGACTCTTATAATAGAATTATTATGACCCTGAGATTCAAATGCACGTATTTAAATAAAAATTGTGATTCCATGCAAAAATCCAACAGCAGAGTTGGAAGGTAGCTGTCTTTTGATACATTAAACCTGGATGACTTATTTTAAATTAATCAAAAATGTAGAACTCAGCAAGAGAATGCTTATTAAAATCCCCCTTACGTGGATATTTCTCATTAACTTTGAAAAGCTACTTATAGCAAACACTCCTCTAAGCTGAGCATCTTTCCATTTTGTTTGACTATTGCACTTTGTGGTTTCTTTTACAGAATCTGCAGAAAACTTCAACCTATTTTTTTCTGCTCCACTGAATGAAGGGACTGCCATAAATAGCATTTCTAACCAAATTCATATTTTTTTGTCCAACTAACAGCCTTTCTCAGCACTGCCTCATAAGATTAATACCATTTATCTTTACAATATTCTTGTAAGTAACTATAATTTTTCCCATTGAAGAATTGAGGCAATCGGAAATGAATGTTTTATCAAGGATCCCACCGAAAATCAAAGGCAAGATATCCATACAAATCGCCTAGGTCCTAGTCAAGATAAAATCAATAATCCAAAATATTTGACAATATGAGAAGAAAGCTGACAGTTTTTATACAGTTCACTATTTTCTACTATAACCTGTTCTGGCTTAAGGTATCGTCATGGCTACCTCTAGAATCACACTTACCAAATTTCCTTTTTTCTGACATAAACCGCCTGCAGTCCCAGAAACAAGGTTCTTCTGTCTCCGCTGATGGAAAAGGAGAGATTTTAGCCAGTTTGGAAGTTTGGGGTTGTGGTCTGAAACCTAGGCAAGAAGAACCTGCAAAGTGATCAATTTTTCTTCCTGCAACTTCAATCCTAGAGAATTTTTGAAAGGCAAATTAGAATCTAAATAAATAGTACTGATTTGGATGAACTTTACCATGAGAATTTTGAAATCCAGTGGACTTGGCTCTAGAAATCTCTTCCCAAATATCTTTATCTCCCAGTCAGAATGAGTCCTTCAGTCTGCCAAGCAATTATGCCCCATAGCAGCCTCAGAATAATTTACCTGCCACCTCTTGAGCTTAGCTTCCACATATGAAGTCACATCTATTCTTTTAGCAGAAGAGATTTGCCTCTTAATAAACTATCTTTCTTCAAAGGCTCTATTAGAATTAAGATGAAATCTTCCCTTTGTGTTCAGTTTTACCATTTAAGTTTAAAAAAATTTAAACTTTTATTCTCCTGAATAACTCTAATCATCTATTGCCTCTGATCTAATTTGCTCTTTGGGGCAGGAATTGCCTAAGAATTGTCCTCAAAAACAGACACTCGGCCCAAATAGAAAGCAAACCTGTATGCACAGCCTGCTTATGCCTTCCAAATCATGGAAGTGTGCCAGACAAGTTTGTATGCTGCTAGGCATGCTGCTTGCACTCAAGTCTGTTTTTCAGATACGTGGATGGCAGTCAAGCAGGACACAGAGCACACTGCGTTCAAAACCTCTTCAGGGACAACTCTGTATGAGCAGTACAGACATATCCAATGGGTCTCATCCCACATAAAGCCTAAGCCACTATGGAAACATAAAATCATGGAGAGGTGATAAAACATTTTTTATATAAAGAGAAAAAGTCTATTCGGTCCCACACCATATACTTGTGTTTCACACAAACTTTATAATGATTGCTGAGCTGTGCTGTTCAAGAGAAAAAATACTAAATATAATAATAAATTATAGAGCTTTATCAAATGGTGTTAACTAACTGGTTAGCAGCTAAACATGTTAGCCAAAGATATAGCCCTCTCACATTTTGTAAGATAAATCTAGGGTAATATATTTGCACATAAAATGGTTTTGTCGAGATTCTGTAAGTATATAGGAGAGGACTTTGATCTCCACTCTTGCAGTCTTTAAGCTGCAGGAGGAAAAAACTTCTGTTACGTGAAAATACTTACAATGAACACATTCAACATTTTTCTACCTCTTAGAAAGTATTTTCTAGCTCAGGTGTAAAAGCCCTTCAGAAAAAACATCTGTCTGCATTATTTTTCCTGCAATGCCTAGTACAGTGGGACTGAGACCTCTGGCTGTAACTACAGCAAACAATAATAATCCAGATGAGAAATGTCTTTCAAGTCTACAAACACTTTCTGACTCTAAAGAATGCAATCGATGGTATATAAGTATCCAGACTTTCATCACATAGTCTTAAAAATCATTCACTTGGATGATGCAAAGTGTTCTGAGGGATCTTATATTCACCTCTTATTGAGCATTGACAGCGACAACCTTGGAGTATTTCCCTCTTATTTGGCGTACTGATGTGTGGGCAGTACACCTGTCTCTGAAAATATAAGATTCTCCATAGGTAATAAGAGCCTTTTATAAAATAAAACTCAGCATTTAGGATTAGGATTGTTCACTGGCACAAGTACTCATCTGGAAATTGGTAGACTCAAGGGCCCCATGCATGTTCTGCAGTTTGTAAATCACCTCTCACTCTATTTCTGGCAGAAAGGCCAAACAGTTCACCTTCAAGAAGTCTCTTTCCACTGCATTAGAGCTACCAATTCTAGCATCAACTCCAGAGGAGGAGGCAATTAATGACCTTACTTTCTGCTTCTCATGCCTTGGGACCTTGTCAGTCCCAAAGGTGTAGCTGGGTAATTTTTTTATATTGTCTTATGATTTGAAAGTAACATGGAATAAAACATTTTCTGGAAGAAAAGAAGTATCTATTCACAAAATTAGCGTGGGACTAATTCTGAACAAGGAACAAAATCCCATTAAATTAAGGCCTGATAATAGACAAAGCCATTTGAGCTCTGAACATAAACACATACCAGCATATTTATTTTCCTCCCTCTAGGAAGAGAAGAGAAATGGTTACATTCAGTAACTAACCTCCAGTAACGCACAGGTGTCCATCTTCATTGTATGACGGCTAGTCTTTCTGACAATTAGCCAATACACTGATTTTTATCACTGGCACAACAGGGTCACATTTTCTTTTCCTCCAGAAGCTCTCTTTAAACAGCATCTTTTGGAGACAGCTGAAGTTCATCAGTTGATGACAGGAACTAGACAGTGCCATCTGCCTTAGCAGCAGTTCAGGTAATAGCAAAAAAAGCTAATTGCCAAATGTGAAATGTGCAGGAGTGGAATCTTTTTCTGTAACTTCCCATGAAAAGCGGATCTATGTGGCACTATGTGATACTTTGAAGAAGCACTCAAGTCTGCTCTAAAAGAGCTTTGCAACCAGTCTAAGAATCCTGTGTCGAATATTATGTTATCACAGTTTTGTTGCTTTTGATATCTGAAGTAGTTGGAGATCTTTGGTTAATTTCCCACAGCACTTAGATGCGAGCTTTATACCAGCATGATAACTGTACTTAAGAGATATGTACATTTTTCCTCCTTCCCTGGACTAACAGAGGTATCTCCAGGATGCTGCAGAGCAGAGGAGGAACATTACCGAAGTCACTAAACAGGTGTCACATTCCCAGTTCTCATGTATCCCAAGCTATGGCGAAAGTGCTCAAACCAGAGAAGCGGAAGATGTCTAGAAAAGGGGGTCTGTGAAGCAGCCGCTTTGAGGAACTCAGTGGCAGCCATGACAAGAGGTGACTGCTGACTCTGGGGCCACAGGGGCTGAGATGGGTAGCCCAGAGGTGCAGTCCTCTACGCACAAGGGGATGGCAAGCTCTCGTGATGGAAGGAAGCTCTAGGCGGCCTCACAGAGAAGGGGCAAAACACCTTCATTCCTCCACAGAGCAAGGTTGAAAGCTCAGGACTACATTTCCCCTTCTGAGGTCATTCTGCAAGTATGTCAAAGGGAGAGGAAGGAACATACTCAAACTGTGATGAAGATGACAGTAATACTGCTTCTGGTTTTCATTCAACAACCTTTTAGTTTAAAAGGCACAAATATATCTGCAGTCAAGGACAATATCTCAAGTCTACCTCATCCCAGATGGATTTTCTCCGTTCAAGGCGACAGATTCAAGCTTTTTTCCCCCAACGTTTCCTATCATAGATATATAATTTTTTTCACATGGTAGCCCA
>NW_009198479.1:24631-35445 GCF_000690835.1 Fulmarus glacialis | reverse complement strand
CAGGATAAGTTCCTTAGCACCAGGTAGTCTGCAGCAAAAGATGGGAATTACAGGGTTTGCCTACCAACAGTGAGGTGATCCATGGATTTGGACCTACTCCCCAAGTGATCATGTACTCCACCACATAAGCTAGTATATCAAGAAAAGAACAGCACTGTTTCAAAGGGTTAAAAAACAAGCTCTGAGTGACTTACCTGTGCTCAAGAAGAGGTTGGACCCCCTGGAGCTGCAGAGGTCTTGCCAACCTTGCAGCTGTGGCTAGGTGGGCCCTGGAGAGTGCTCCAAAATTGCAACTGTTCCTGCACTTAGATGAATTTTAGCCTGCAGTATGTAGCATCATGGAAAAAGTAGGAGCCTGGGTGTCTGGCGCAGGCCTGTTAATACTATCCAGGGAGCCAACTGCCTAACCCTGAGGAAGAGTACAGGTAAAAACAGAAGTTTACATGAGAAGATTACCTTCAAGCAAAGAAAAGTTGTTGGGACTACTGCCTGTTTCTTAGAGGTTACAGTAGTAAAAATCTGTAGTAAAAATTTAGCATACACCCTTCAACACTATCTTCTAATCAAGCTTCAGTAGATATTTATACTACTGAGCAAAACTATTTCATATTTAGAAGATCCTTTTGCTGGCATGCACACAAAATTTCTTGGACTCCTGCACTGATTAGAATACAATTTCTATATTGGGGATCATTAGAAAAATTAAAACAATGTCTCCTGTAAAATTAAACACAAGCTGCATGGGGAATCTGTACAGCCCTGTCCTCACTATAGAGTTTGGCAATAACACTCAGCCCTTTGGGCCAGTATCTGTGTAATCTAGATGTAGTATTATTATTTCTGAAGTGTCTATAACACTGGTATCTACACACTGAAGTTTGCCAAGAATCTGAACTCCCAAAGCAATGCCTTTCAAAAACTATTCAAAAAATTACCTTATCTACTACATTTTAAACTGTAGCATACACTTAAAAAAGTCACATTCTGAAAGTGTGCATGGAATAGACTCTGCCCAGCAGACGTCAAGAGGAGAAAGGCATTGCTTCATCTTATTACTGCCTGTACAGAGACATTCTAACTAATTAAAAACATGAGAATTTTTAAAGAAGAATCGTGTCCTGCTCCGCTTCTGAGTCACCATGGATGAGAACATCCAGTTTTCTGCCCACGAGTTTTAAGTTTAGCACCAGCAAAATCTTTGCTCCATCATAGGTCTAAAAAATGAAAATCTGTCCTTTTCCACAAAACAGTATGCCTGTCCTTTTATTGAATATTTTAATCTCTTAAAAAGTCTTTTTTTTTTTTCTCCTCCTCATCTGAATCAGAACTGGAGATCTGGGAAAATTCTGTCAAACTAAGTTCATCTTCAAGATAATACTTTTAGTCAAGATTTTCTCCAGACCAGTGAGAACTACAGCCTTCAGCCTGTGATAATGCAGACTGGTTTTGACAGGATTGCAGGAACCGTGCCTAAATTATGCTTCTCTATGAAGTAGTCTTGGACTGCCACATTCTCTCTGATCCAAATTCCCATGAGCCAAAAATGTTGGATTTGGCAAGTTTGCAGTTACACATGGCCTCCAGCTGTTCTATGATAGGTTAGGAAATAAACTGGCCTCCAGCCAGCCCAAGGGATTCATATCAAAAGCTGTGTAGTATTATATGTGTGCAAATGTAAACATTCACATTTTATTCCCCTTTTCTCAGCAGTCCACAGATAATTTTCATATTACTAACAAAACAGGAAATAATAGCCAGGACTTGAAAAAGAAAAGGATATGTTTAAGTCAAGCTGAGAACTATATGAAGCCTTCAGCATTAAGCACAGCCTCCTAATAAGCATATATAAAAATTATAGCTATTCCACAGTTTAAGCAACATATACATAGTTTTCATACAGAAACAGTGGTTCAGAAGAGACTGAGCATTCATTAACAAAGGTATAAGCAGTTGTATTTTTATTCCAAACATTAGCAGTAGTTTAATGGTACTTCTCAATCTTTTAAAGCCACATGTACATTACAGGACTTTGTGTGCGTTTTGTTATCTTTTAAAGCCACATGTACATTACAGGACTGTGTGCATTTTGTTACAGGAAATTAGAGTGAGTTCAGTGATACACATTAGTGACAGGTTGTACAGTCAGTTAAAAAAACCCTTTTAAACCTTTTAAAATTAAATAAAAGTGTCCATAATCAGCATAGAAATGAAAATCCATCCATTATCCACTGATCCTTATCACCAAAAGGCACTACAAATACACCTAATAAAAGGCCAAGAACAGTGCTCTCTGGCATGCTATTTCTGAAGCAGCAAAAGCAGTTGAGTTAGATACAGAAACCATCTGAACAGGACTCACAAGATTAAATTCAAACCAATTTGATACTTAAATAGAACATATGGCATCAGTTCTTAAGTGAAATAATAATAATATAGAGTGATAAATGGTATCAGAGAGATGACTAATCAGACTAAAAAGTCTAGAAAAGTAAGTTAGTAATTGCATTAGTGCTTTTTGCTAGTAAATCACTGTAAGAATCTAAGCAGGTCTTACCATAGTAGTGATTTTGCTAGAATCATGACTGAAAATTGTTAGTACTCAGCATGGACAAAGAGAATGATATACAGTGAAGGAACTGCACTTCATAAAACTTTTGACAAATAACAATATCCTGAGCCTTCAATGTAACTGGCTACATTTCAGTAAGATTAAATTTTTATTGAAAGATTTTTCCTCCTTTTTTTCCCCTACTGTGAAAATTTGTATACCCTACTGTTGGGACACAGTTCTTTTTACCAGTGAAAAAATAAAAAGTATTAAGAAAAAAATTACCTAAATAATAATAATTTACATTTCCAATAATAAAAGATGCAATTTGAAAAGTATTTGTATCACAGCTGTCTCTAAACAGCCCAGCTGAAATTATGCTAAACCTTGTATCAACAAATGGTGAGATATAGACCTGACTCTAAGAGTTTACAGCATAAATAAGAGGTATCAGGGACTACAGTAAGTCTGTAAGTGGCAGCTACGAAGCTTCTACTTGAGATTTCACTGCTGCTGCTGACATCATGTAGAGAGTATTACAGAGGGTTCAAATAGTATGCTGCTGCCTAGAGCAGAGTCTTAAAATGGATTCCAGGATCCTAGGATATCTTGGATGAGATAATTAAGATACAGAGAGAAAAAAAAAAAGGAGGAAATAGAAGAGACATGTCTACCCAACTGGGAGATATGCATATGCACCACCAGCCTTCTAGTTGCACTCTCACCAGCATTTGGGTACCCTGAGCACACCCGCCACTGTGCACTGCCTGTGAATCAGGGGAACCAAGACATCAGGACCCTGCCAAGTGCCACAGCACCCACCCACAGATCAGCTCAAACATAGCCTACGTGACTTGTTCAACATCAGGAAAAAAGTTAGGGATCATTCTGGAGAAGAACCAAGGATTCCTAGCTCCTGGCCAAAAGACTGTACAGATATATATTGTGAAAGCTGACTGGGAATAAAATGAATATGCAGTTTAGGAGTATCACAGAAGTGCGTGGAAGTAAAGGACAATCAGTGTGTTACCAGATGCCCAAGCAGGCTCTGGCTACACTTTGCAAGGAATGTTATGCTACCTCCCTTAATAGATTTACCTTCTGATCAAAAATAAAGAATTTGCTTTCAGCAAAAGGCCAGGCAGACTAGAAGTAAAACACTTTTGTGTGTACCCAAAGGTAAAGGAAGCACATGGAGCTTTAGCTGATTAGCGATTACAAGATTAGCCCCGGGAGGAAAAATTCTGTAAGATTTATAATGGGAAAGCACTTTTATAGGCCTTTGTGGACCATCTGGTAGAATTTAACAGAAAATTATGCTTGGATCATAGAATTCTTTGCTGGCACTTTCCATTACATCTAGAGCTTTTTCTGTCAAGGATTTCTCCATACATTTTGCTGACACAAGGATTCCCTGGGTGAGAGAATGAGCTCTGCACTCATTATAATGGGCAACTTCTCTCCACTCTTTCGTTCTATCACTGGAAACGAAGTAGTGACACTAAAAAAGGACATTTTGGGCCATTTACTGGCAAGACATTATGCAATTCTGTTCCTTCCTTAACCTATAGGACAACATGCACTGCACATCAAATATGTCCTATAGCTTCTCTGCTGTTCCCTTTACCAGACTCTTCAAAAAAACAAAAGCATGGTATTGCCATTACTTGCGTCCATCGGACAGCAGACTATTGCAAGTGAGCCTGTATTTCCAGTACCTGAAACACTGCTTCTTTTTCCTCACCTTCAAACTAAAGTCTTTTCTTCCTGCTCCCTGCTTGAGACCAGTTTCTCATAGGAGACCTAGTTTGGCACAGCAGTGCAGTAAAAAAGGCATCATGATAGATTCTCCATGATGTAAATTAAAGTGCTGCAGTCCAATCACATCCCCATCAAGGTCCTCAAATGAAACCTCCCACTGAGACAGAAGCTATTGGATTTCCATCTGTGTGCCTCTTGCTGTCGGTGGCTATTGTTTAAGTAAACATTGGTTTGTATTACTTTCTTTTTTTTTATTCAATATATGTTGATGCCTGGTTAAAAGGAAAGAAAATTGCAGTATTAAAAGACTAGTATTTTCAGCGTCTTGTGATGTAAATTGCTAATTTAAAACCCAAAATATTGTTAAAGTGTCTTTATTTAATAGCAGACGATTGCAAGCTGTAATTTGCAAGCTGTAGTTGCAGATGGCAATGTTTTTCTCTCTTTTCAGCAGTACAGTACAGTATTTACTGCAGTGATCTGCAGACAATGACATACCAACTGCGAAAGAAATGCTCAGGGGTAATACAAACTATTAGGATTCCCATGAGGTCCAGCATGTGAGGTACCTGCCACTAAAGCATGAAATTTAAATGCCAATTAAAATCTTAAAATCTCTTATCTGGCCTCAAACAAGAAGTCTTTGCAATACACATTTTTAGTACTTTCGATTGCCAAGTATGTTTCTAATACAAAACAACAGCACTTGTTTTCTTTCCTGATTTTTAATCCCTTTGGATTGAACACACTTATTTTCCAATTCAGACCTGGAGGCCCAAGTCTGGATTTGAAACTGACAGCTACCATCTGGACCACACTAGCAGAAAGGATTGTATGTGATCTGGCACATGTCTAGCATGCCGTTCCACTTTTTGTACATAAGGACATGCCAAAATACCAAGGATGTAGCTTATCCTGCATGTATTAAACAAAATCTTTGCCTTCTATTTCATTTTGTTAAACAACTCATTAATGTTTATTTTTCAAGAGAAAAATGATTTAACATTGTCTATTTAACAGCATTGTATAAAACATTTAAATACTGTATTCTGTAGTGCCATCTAGGGGATTTAAAACCTGGAATAAAGTGCTCATCTGATGAAGAAACAATAAACGCTAAGAAATCAGCTATGACTGCCAGGGCAATTTCTTATGTATATGTAGTGGTTTGGCTTACTTTTTCCTGTTACAGTAGGAATATTTGAACAAGGTCACGCATCTAGTGTCATATCTGTAGAATCCATAAATAGGAGAAGATGTATTGTGCTATACTTCTGCTTTATAGCCCAATAATTCACAAAAGCAATCTTAAAAAAAATATCCCCAATAAAATCAGTGTCATGCTCTGAAACAGGATTTAGAAAAAATTTCTAGCTTTAGTTCAGTTACCAGGAAATATATGCAATTTGTGTGCACTAAAGATATTTATAAAAAGATTAGACATGTTATTGTATAAAGTTATAGGAAACTGAAATAAAACAGGAGAGCTACTGGCACTTTCTTCAACACTCAACCTCATTCAGATTTTTTTAATCTTACGTTTCCTGAACCAGATGCCATTACGTAGTAATTTCCAATGCATCCCCTAGTAAATTGTTCAAAATTATTAATTTTGTACCATATTGCTAGCTAGAATGATCTATAAGCTCTTTGATCACATTTGCATTCTTTGTTCTTAAAGAAACCAACTATAACAAGTTCACACATTAAATAAGTGATCGTTCAAAAGGGAAATGCAGAGCAAAAATCAGAGACTATAAAAACCAGAGAACTATAAGCCTATCTTCACTCAGACCACAGAAATGGTTCACTAGTTCATACCAACACATAAAAAGAGATATCTCTGGATCAACAGGCATCAGCTGCCAAAACGTTATTGAAATTGTTGGATAATTTACACAGGTAGAGAACCTGGCTACACACTCACATGATCTTGCATTTTTTCATAGTCCCAGTAACACACCAGTTTCCAACCATCAGGATGAGAGACAGGATCACTACTTTGCTTTTGAATCTCCAAACCTCACATTTTGACATTCTATCTGGAAACCATGTGCATTAAACATTTACAATGATGTGCTGAAAACTATTTGTTCATAAGGGTAAGATTTGAAAAGCAGCTAAAAAGTGTCCTAAGAACACATATACAATGGCTTTAGATGTGCCTCTTATTTGGAGCTATTTTAGGCAGTTGTCAGCCTTTGATCCTGAGAGTAGCTTCCATATTCAGCTGATTGCACGCAGCTCCCCCAGCCTCTCACTGCAGACTGTCATCTAGATGCATTATCCTTTACATCTTCCAGTCACCCACTCTACATCACAAAAAAACACACTCCTCCCTTCTCACCTCCTTAGCCCATGTTCCTGTATCTTCTTCTCTGCATTTTTTACCACATTGCACCAACTCAGTGCTACACTCCATGCCTGCCAAGGCCTCTACCCTTTGCTCCCACTTGGAAGGACAAATCGCAACACTGCCTTGGGCACTTGAGAGCGCATAAGGGAGCAGGCAGTGGAGCCGGGCTGTTACTACACATCTTCTGATCAATAGTAATTGTAGTTTATTGGACTCTGCATTAGGCAAGAGTATTGCTATGGGATGTCATTCTACTATCTGTACTTAGCCCACAATGCTCTGAAAGGGATTTATAAGGGAGGATGCAGTATCTGAAAGTTTGATTCTGTTAAGTGATATTAGATCCGCTGCTGCCTCCCCCAGCAGCGCCAGCTCAGGACCCTCCGGCCCAGCTGCTGGAGCCCAGCCCAGTGCCTGGGAACCCAGGGTCTCTGTCTAGGCTGAGGGACACAGCTGCTGCTTTTCCGATTGCACATTCAACCAGTAGCGAAGCTGCAGACATATCCCAGAGACACACACAAACACACACACACACGGAGGACACTGACACGGCCAGTCACACAGGCTGCCACAGACAAGGCGCTGTCTTCAACAGCACCTACATACAGAACTCATAAAACACTAGCCCAGACAGCCAGGTCCCCTCCTCCTCTTCGGCTGGTAGAGACAGGAGGTCACTAGTGCAGGCACACACATGACAGTCTCTAGATTCACAAGCACACACACATTCACAGATCCTTCGAGTACCAGCACATCCCCTCTGTCCGTCCAGCACCCCTACCCACATCCCAAGTCCCCTTACCTGCCCCACAGATCCCCTACTCGCCAGCTACTCCAGCCTGATGCTCACTAGCAAACACACACACACTCACACACTCATCCACATTCCTAAGTCCCCCTCAGCGTATCAGCACAGACCCTCCGCCCACCTAATACCCCAGCCCAGACCCCAGGCCCCACTCCTTGCTGTCTGGACCAGCTTGAGGTTTGCTAGCAAATACACACACACCCCACCACGCACACCTGGTTTGGGGAAGACACAGACAGTCCCTCAGCAGCTGGCACCAGGCACACAGGCTGTGACCCACAGTCCCGCTCCAGCTGCCAGTGCTGAGCCCCTCACTTGCCTCGCTCACACCAGCCCCCCGCCAGTAGCTGGGAACACACACTGTTCCCGCCTCAGTGGCTGTAAGTTAAAAACCCCCACTCACTCCAGTGGGTGGCACAGAGACCCCACTAGCTCCAGTAGCAGACACCACAGGCTGCAGGCACCCACACCCCCAGTCTGACTCCAGTAGCTAGCACAAAACCCACTGACAAACGTACAGGTCTCACCAGTAACTGGCACTTAGTCCTTGCAACACATATACACATGGGATAGAGAGTGAGGATACATAGAGAGAGCAAGCTAAGAAAAGATTTAATAAGAAGACATAAGAAGATAGGACAGACTGCAGTGATCAGGCACAGGGCTTGGTCAGACAAGCGTATTGACCAGCACCATTTTACAGGTGACCAGTCTCCTTTATACCCTTTTCTGTCTACCCACCTCTTTGTTCCTTCCTGCTCCCCATCCCCTGCACATCCCCCACGGGTTTGTGCAGCTCTATCCATTCCTGCACACTTCCTGCTCCGGGGTCCCCCTGGTTTACAATTTTATCAGTTGCAAAGTCCAGGTTGATCTTCCTGGAAGTGGCATCTGTGGTTTTTTGATCAATTAGTGTGAGTGGCAAGGTTTGTTTCTTGTCATTGTCTCCATGTTTGCTTTGTCAGGTCTGTGTCTTGGTGTATTTTGGTTTCTGGCTTCCCCTTTTTCCCTTGAATTCCCAGTTGACAAGGTCCCTGATCAGGTCCCCAGATAACCTCACTGGAATAAACATTCTCACACTCTCACAGGCCCTCATCAATTAGTGTGATTGACCAGCTTTGGTTCCCATCACTGCCTCCCTTATCATTTGTCGGTCAGGTTTGTGTCTCTCTATGTTCTTGTTTATGGCTTCCTCCTTTTCTGATTATCCCTTGCTGCATTGAAAAGGTCCTTGACCAGATACCCTTAAAGCAGCAAACGCTCTCTTGCCACACATCCTTGCAGATTCTGCCACCTTGTGAAAAGGCATACCAGAGGTTCTGCATTCCCCATGCTGGATGATGTTGCTGACCCACATGCCTATTTCTCCTCATTTTCTTTGTGGAACTGCTTTCATAGTTTATTCATAGCTTATTGTTTCCTTTACACCAGCGTTGACCATAGATGGAGTAGTGCTAATGGAAGAAGGAAGTGTCTTCCATTTTTTTTCCAATAAGCACAGAACAACTATGAAGAATATAGCACAAAACCAGAAAAACAGTCGATATGTTTGAGATTCTCCAGGGTACAGGACCTGGATTGGTTTGAAAACTTTGAATGAAATAAAGTTTGAAGCAGTGTTGACATAGAAAAGGATGCAAAATACAGGCTTTACAACAGCAATTATTTTTGAGGATAACAATCTGTTCACATAAAACACCATCTATATTTAAAATAAGAAGTCACAGGAGATCAGTGGAATTACAAAGCAATGAGACTTACTGTGGTTTCAGGGAAAGTAATTAAGAGCCTAATTAAGGACAAAACCATATAAAAACAAAAATAAAGCTTGATGGGGGAAAAACCAGCAAAGCTTCCAGAAGGAGAAGGCACTTTTTCCTACCCTCATATATTTCTTTGAGGCAATGAACACTCAAACAAGATTTTGTGGGCCAAACTCAGACAGGAACTTGCAAAAAGGCAACTAATCCATGGAAAGGGCAACTTTTATTTCATAGTAGTATAAGGTAAGGGTAATGTACCCAAGCAGTTAGTTGACAGCCTGGAAAATTAGATCTTACCGTACTCCGCTATAACCAGATTGTGTACCCAGAATCTGATATCCATAATAAAGTGGGAACTTAAGGTGATTCTAATTGACTTGTTATACTTTGCATGACAAAACTGACAGTTAAGGTACCTATAACAGTATGTAACAGCTATAGCATCCCCATATGGATAAAGGTATGAATTATACATGATGGTCTTATTTCCCCTATATGGGATAGGGGTAGAGTGAACTTATGTGTCTGGTCTAATGTCACAATAAAAAGTGTCAGTTTGGGAATAGCACCTGCGTCTCCAGATTACCAGTAACAACTGTATTTTTTTACTTTACAACTCTAAACAAACCGTCAAAATATGAGCGAGGCTGGAAACTGACTGGAGCTTCCAGCGTGTTCCCACAGAAGACTGTAAGAGATCTCACGGGGGTCTATCTAGATTGACTGAACAGGGAATGCTTTTGAAAGATGCCAGGGAATAAAGGCAGACCGTGGTTTTGATGGACAACCAAGGGACCAGAATTGTGCAGGCAATTTAGACACATCCACTGAATTTTCTGCTCCTGACTACAGGAGGATCAAAGCAAAAGCTATGCCCAAGAATATATCGCAGTTCAATAACACCCACGTAGAACATCCATTTTGAGTTTGTTCATTTGTTTTTTCAATTAACATTTTCCAACCAGAACTTTCTGACAATAAGATTTCTGGCAGGCTTAATCTGTATTGCTTCAGGGGCAATCAAAATGTCAGGAACTCACAGACAATGCAAGGCATCCCTGCTGAATGGGAACTCTACAGGCTTATCAAGGGTAGACTAATGCCCCTTGCTGCTAGGGATAATAGTGCAAAGGAAATGTGGACAGAAGTCTAAGTGGTGTTCTCTTCCATCCTTCTGGTCAAGGGGAAAGACTCAGAGAGGAATAGACATTCGTGGCAGAAGAACAGTCGGATGCACACCTGAGACACCAGTAAGGCTTTGTTTTCTTTCTTCAGAGTGCACTAGGAGACAGACATGGTGACCTAATGAATGAGGAGAGCTTTGAACTAGTGGGTCTACATCCAGAGGTAAGTTAGAAAGCGGTGTATATGGAGAAGGTCTGCATGGGAGAAAGTATTCCTGCTTCCTGTGCTTCCCTACTAATGCTCACAGCTTGGGCAAGAAACAAGACATACAGCCAAAGTTTTCTTGATGAGATAAACAATAACACAAGATGCAACAGCCAGAAGCTGCAGCTTGGGAGGTTCAGACTGGACTTCTAAAGCACTTTTCACTGGGAGAGTAGCGCAGCACTCTTT
>NW_009198479.1:0-24385 GCF_000690835.1 Fulmarus glacialis | reverse complement strand
TTTCCCTAGAGAGGTCACAGAGCCTCTATTCCTAGCAGGTTTGGATGTTTGGGTAAAAAAAACCATTGCTGAGCCTGCTGGCCATAGTCCTTCACTGAGCTGGAGATTGGACTAGAGAACTTCCAGGCGTTCTTTCCAAACAACACTTCTAGGATCCTGTGACATCTTTAATGTGTTCTGCTAATTTGAATTTAGTCTATGGGACAGGACAAGAGCTCATCTGAAGACAAACTCTCCAAAACTAAATAATGTGAATGTCAGCTTCTCAGCATTGTTTTGCTCTACAAATCTGCTCCTACTGTGTTGCACTACTTCCTAAAATAGACATAGCCAAAGAAGACAATTTTAATACCTGTAGGAACTTAAAGGCTACTGATACAAACCCAGTATGATTTTCAAGAATTTCAATACCCACCTCTATTTCTTCTAATACAAAGCTGAATGCTTCTGAAAAATCCCCTTTGGCATCTATCTGAATCTTCAGGCACCTTTTAAATTTTAGCCCTAAATTCTCTAAGCTCCTTTGGAAAATCCCAGCCTTTATCCTTTTAGGAATGAAAAGAATGAACTGCACAATTTGAAGTTGTTAAAAAGTAATAACTCATGCGCATAGTATCAGCAAATTAACTACAAATACGTGCTTAACATTCTTCAAGAGAAAAGCCCTGCAAGAGATAGGACACATCAGAAAGCTTATAAAGCAAGATAACAATTATTTTCAATATAATTCCTCTAACCTGATTCTGAAGGCCTCATTTTAAATTATTTAATGGTTTTGATCAGGCCACAGTGGTTTTTTTCATCATTCGTTTCGCTGACTAACATAAGAAACATAATTATCCGTCAATTTTATAAAGTTTGTATTTCATCACATTTTTAATATTATAGAATTAATCATGCAGGAAACTCAAGTGCAGAGACTAGAATGGATCATATTAAATGAATGATAAAACTAGGAAAAAAAACCTGCGAACTTATTTTTCAAACAAAA
This sequence comes from Fulmarus glacialis, assembly GCF_000690835.1. NCBI lineage: Eukaryota > Metazoa > Chordata > Aves > Procellariiformes > Procellariidae > Fulmarus > Fulmarus glacialis. The sequence continues at coordinate 23,394 of NW_009198479.1, read as the reverse complement.
TGGCAGGCCAGCAAGACTTCATGTAAAAGCTATTACCAGTTGTGAACGATTTCTTATTTGTTCTACCAAACAAAATGAATAAAACTTTTAAAATAATATTCATAAAGCTGTGAGGAAAAACATAATAATAATACTTTAGAGTTGTACTGCATCTTTCATCAAGGATCTATGATGATCTTCCCAACCATTCAATTGCACTAGCTATGCAACTCTTCTACGAGGCACCTGTCAAACAGAACTGGGTAAACTGAGGCAACGAGAATTCTCATGGTAGAGGCTGAAACAGAAAACAAGTGTCCTGCTACCCACTGCTGTGCTTTTATTTCAAATAATTCTTTTGCTAGCTCATTTAAGAAAAGTTAATCCCTAATTTATTAATTTTTTTGAGCTTCACCCAAAGCCTCGCAACAACCCTTGGAGAGAAAACACACCAATTTTACATTACTTTGGATCATCCAGTCTCAGACTTTTTTAGGTCAAGAAGGACCATGACAGATTTGTGTAGCACACTACACTACCTAATAAACTAGCAGCAGAAGCAAAGAGCTGACATGTATAAGGAGTAAGAAGCATTTGTAATTGTGTTGTTAGGGTACAAAAAAGTAGGTTCCCCGTTCAACCTATGCGATAGATAATCTTCCTCATGTGATATTCACAGCCCAGTCTTCTATCATGCTATTAGCAATCTCTTAGCATCAGAAGTAATGGTGGTGACACCTGTCATCTAATCCTTTCATTACAAGTTAAGAGTAGGATCAGCAAGTGAGAATTAGTGAAGAAGTTGTATTTCTCTGACGTTATCTCTTTAGAAACGACTGATTTAATCCTAACCTTCAGTTTATCAGTTCATAACTTTGTCCTTCGCAAAAAGGAACTGCTTATAGAGTATGATACACGATAGTCTCTATTAATATTTTCATCTTTTGACACATTGCACATCCCCACTGTAATGAGACAATTAGAAACACAATTGTAAATTTGCTGCAGCAGCTGAAACATTCTGAATGCTTAAAGTCCTGTATTGAGCAGCTAGCGTGGGACTTCTGCCCCTTGGCTTTTCTCCCCATGCTGCAAGTCAGCCACCTGGATAGGTGAAGCGGTCATTATTACAACAGCTCAAGAGAGTACAGAAACCATCAGTGAATTAAAGATCTGGAAACACAGTAAGTGATATGTAGAACATCTATTTGCTCAGTTCAGCAGCACTTAAATTAAACATTGCTTACGTGACTTTTCTTTCACAGGAAGTGTAGCATTTCAATGTCTCTCCCATCACCTGGCAGTCCTACACATATTTAACTCTTTACACCAGCCTGTATGCCAGTTCTCTGCAGCATCCCATCTGTGTGCTATTCTTCAAACACCCCCAGCTTCTCCATTTCATGCTGCATCATCATAATACCCAGATGGCATCATCTAACTGGCATGATACTGAGGATAACAGCCCTCAGACCTGGGACCCACGTGCCATGGTTGCTACTGCACTGAATGAGAAGCGGGAAGAGAGTGACTCTACAGCGGGCCAGCTGCAGGCCAGTTACACTGAATCTTCCTAGGGCTAAGGTCTTTGATATACAACTGTATACCAATGCCAAGTGACTGGTTATTTCAGAGGTGTTTAGCCTCTCTTTCGGCACTGTCTGGGTGTGGTACATGCAGGATCCATGGCAGTTATCATCTCTCACAGTTGCTCATCACCTCCATTTCAACAGGTTCTGCTCACTTAGGAGTCATTACACAGGGAAGAGGAAACAATAAACAAAATGGGCCAAATCATTCAAGCCAATACAGAGGATAATAACATATTCTAGGGAACACCAGCCAGGCTAAGAAAAAAAAAAAAAATTCTCCTTTGTTCTCTTTTCATGCTCTTTTCCCTTCCATCCATTTTCTACTATTACAATACTTTTTTTTTCTGTTGAATTTTGAACTCAGAAGCAGTAGCTGGGTTCCTGAAGTGATTTTCCTTTCACTGTCTGTTGCCTCCTTTGTTTCTTTTTTCTCACTGTTTGGCCAAGTCTTTTTTTCCCACTCATTCATTCACTTCCTCCTCATTTTAGCTATTTGTTTGATTCTTCAATATCCCTCCTCAATATTGTGTCCCCTTTTCACCTTCACAGAGCTCCCTGCCTGTTTCTAGTCATCAGAAAAGTCTGTCTTACATGATGTGCTGTAAAAACTTAGACACTAAACAGAAGCATATCCGTTCAAAACCATAATTTTGTAGATATGTATGTGATCAGCTGGATCCTTCTATTTAATTTCCATCCCAGGCGAATGAGGTGCTGTGACTTCATTTCATGCTTTGTCTAAAACGGCAAGATTACCTTACTATAAAAAAGGCGCAATGGCACAGAAGGAGTAAATGGCAGAAAAAAAATCTACTGAACATGCTGATGCTGTCCTTGATACTTGAAGTTAAAACATACCATTAGTGCCCCAAAATAAATAAGCTAAGTGATCATATTTCTACAGTCATTTTTCTCAGTCAGATATGTGCAAGTTTATAAATCTGTTGCCTGACCCTAGTACAGATTACCTACCTAATGCTCTGTTTATGATGGGTAAAGCTCGGGGAGGATTTTGCACCACTAAGAAGCTATGACATTTAGGAAGGCAAGAAAAGAAAAAAAGGAATTCTAAAAGCATAATGTATATTCTATGCCAAGAGTTAGTAAGCCATTAATTATACTTGTCACACATTTAATAAAAGAAACTATAATTAAAAGCTATCAAGGTGCTGAGCAATTCACAAGCAAGTACTATCAAGATGCTGAGCAGTTCACAAAATGAAATACTGACTATCCTCAAAAGCAGCACACTAGAGGACCTATACGTATTTCATGAAAAGGTTGAAAGGTCCTGTAAGCTGCACAAAATATCTGCACAGATGCCAACAATTCTTCAAGATGCTCAATTAATCTGTTTAAGATCAGTCACTTGCATGTTTTTTGGGAATGTTACAATGATTTTTTAGGTACAGATTAATTAGAAATATTTAATTGATACTGTATTATATTCAGAGTGCTGCTGGCAGGCACAGATTTATAATACGGCTAAAATGTACCAAACAGAGAAAGATTAGATCCAGAAGGGCTGAGATCATAGCTCGATGTTAAAATGAAGCTTGAAGTCCCCTCTCCCATACTACCGGGCTCCCATTCCCATATTCTCTTTTCTTGTTTACTGGACCATGGATCTGTAGAGCTATGTTTGAACCAGGAAGGGGAACTTTTAAATACACACATTCTGGGCTGCTTGCTAGATGGGTCAGTTCCCTACTTAGGTTCACTGAGCAGCTGCAAAAGCAGAAGTACCAACACAACCATGAGAGCAGTGTGGGGATTCCCTGATGGTCACGGAACTGTCTTAGAAGAGGGGCAATGGGAATTTGTATCCCAATTTTAGAGTGGAAATACTAGCTAGTAGGTTGTAACATAGATGTAAACTCCTCCAACTATTTTTGAACCGGATACATCTTTCCTTGAGTCTAGTATGACATCGATCTAATTGGTGAGCCCTGTGGGAGTTTAGCTGAAAAATGAGTGCTAAGTCCTAAAGTAGATATCATAGACTAGAATACAGACTGTTCTTTGTACAGTGCACTCCATGCAGCAAGTGAAGGCACACAGCAGGAAGAAAAGGAGAAGCAGCAAGAACAGATGTAAATATGAAGGATAAACTGAAACGTGAAGGAAAAAAAGTGAGAGGGGAGAAAAGGGCAGAGAGGAAAATGGCACCTGTCACCTGAATGACGCTTTGCATTTTTAGACACTGACACTTTCCTTCAGAGGCCTTCCTCTGCTTTGTTATTCTGCTTCTACCTCCTACTCTCTAATAAACCTGTTGTCACTCCCTTCATTCCCCCGAGTACAAAACAGGGAAAACACTACAGGAATTACCATGTTCAAGATCGGTAGGGACTCACTTTCAGAAAAATATTTAGAAAAATTAGAAAAATAGAGAGGTTTGCTTCAGAAACTTGCTCAAGGAGTTTGACATTCACGTTTCACCTACAGTAAAATTATTATCTGATATGGAACATGCTCTCTACTCCTAAAAGCAAATTTATATATTCTTTATTATTGAGATAGAAGGAAATAGCACCATGCCTACTACTTAGATAACAATACATTAATTTTCCTCCCCAACCAAAATCAGGCAAATAGAGCCTAACAGACAAAGCTAGCAAATGTGGCCTTTTTGGCAAATACTCTTATGGTGTTTCTGATCATTTTAATTACACAATTTCTTCTGCAATCAAGGAAATCCAGTTTCACCCTATCTGCAGTGTGTGACTGGTCAACTACCTCACTTTGTTTTGTTTCCTATGTTCTCTGACTGATTCAATGAACAGTGAATAGCAGATATTTTTCTTCATGTATAAATACACTTGTTCTAGTCCAAACATGAGAAATGCCCAGGTGTTTACACAACCAAAATCCATTAGTGCTAACTTAGATCAACAGCTATGAAAGAGTGATAGGGACGTGGTTAAACCAAACAGCTGATCGCAGAGCATTCACTTAGAATTCATGAACACATTGTTGGAGGTATTTCAGCACTCCTGACAAGAGTATGTCAGACAGGATTGGCTAATCCAGAAAACAAGTAAGATATGTACCCTGCACCATTGAAGTTGATGGGTGCATTAGCACTATAGTCTAGATTTCCAAACATAACTCAAAGACACCAATATGGGGACAGGAATCATAAGTACTTTAGGATCAGACCTTGACTGGATAGGTCACTAGACCAAGATTCAGTGGTGATTTCAGGAAGAAAAGTGCTTCTACTTTCTGTTATAAAGAATAATTCTATTTCCCTTATAAAGAAAAGAATAATCTCTTATAGTAGTTAGTTAGGGCAGCAAGTGTTTTCGCTGGTCTACAGAAGGCCAAGATAGAAATTCCTAACACTTTGTTCATGGAGAGATGGTTAATGAGAGAGCATCCAGCTGCAGGCCTCATGAGAATATTCAGCACAAAGCACATCCTTTAAATTTAATGGGCTAGGCACAAACAAACAAAACCTTTTTTTTCTGGCAGAATATATGGCTTCTCAGGATGCATTTATTTCTTGCATTCTGCAATATGCACTTATTTCTTCTCTGGAAACCTCTCACCTAAGTTATACAGCTTGCCTAATATTTTGTCATTGGCTATTTGTTCTGGTGTGGACTATCAGCCTTGTCCCTGGCTGTAAATATCAATCCAAGCATTCCCAGTAACACCATTACAGCCAGAAAATCATTAGCAGAACTAAATTCGGCAACCTTATCTGATCGCATGACCTCAGTGAACACTTTCAGCACCCTCAGGTGAATCTAATCTGGTCCAAACTTTTGAATACATTCAGTTTTTCTGAGCAGTCCTTAACCTGTTGTTCCCCTATCCCCTGTTGTCCCTCCCCACCCCCAGCTGTGCTGGTACAGAAAATTTTGCTTATGAAGACAGAGGCAAAAAAGGCATGGAGTCATTCAGCCTTTTCTGTACCATCTGTTTCTCCTAACTCATCAATGGACCCACATTTTCCCTGAACATCCCACTGATTCTAGCATATTCTCCCATTACCCCTTATGTTCCTCAATACTTTCATCTGCAGCTGGGTCTTGGGCTTTCTGATTTTGCTCCAAATGCTCAAGCAACTCTGTTTGTATTCCTCCTTTGTTGCCTAGTTTCCACTTCTTGTGTGTTCTTGTGTTTCAGTTCATCCAGAAGTACCCTGCCTAGCCAAGCAACTCTTCTGCCAAAATTTCTCATCTTCCTGCACAAATGGAAGTGAGTTAATTTCTGAACTCTCACTAAGTTTTCTTTAAAAAACAACCATTTCGCTTATGCACTTTTTTCCTTCATGGTAGCTTCCAGAGGGAATTCTGCCTAACAAATTGAAATTTGGGCAAGAAATTGTCTAAACAGATTTAAATCTGCTTTCCTGAAAGCCAGAGTCCTGGCTCTGCTGCATATCTTTCCAGCTTTCCTTCAGACCCTGACCTCAGTCATCTGTGAACGGCACGTCATGTACACCATTATACTGTTTGACCCCTCCAGTATTTGCACTGGGAAGTAGCCAATATGCAGTATAGTAACTTCTTGGATTGCTTGCACATTGCTGCCCTTCCAGAAAATGTCTGGATAGTTAAAATCCCACACAAAGATGAGGATGTACAAGCAGCAACCTCCTGCTAGTTGTTTTCAGAAATCCTCATCTCCTCTTGGTCAGGTGGCCTGTAGCATCCCCCCAGCACAATATCGCCAACATCACTCATCAGAAGGTCTTGACAAACACATTTCCAGTTTCATGGGAGAGGTGTCTTAACACAGTGGCAGAGACCTCTTCTTCTTTTCCTAATTTTTCTAGATAGGCTGTAACCACTCATGACAGTGTCCAAATTGTGCGTGGTATTGCACCCGATTGTCATGATTTTGATCTTATCACAGGCTTACGGAAGTGCATGGACTTCCAGGCCTTTCTTGTTAACCAAGCTCTGCACACTGGTGTACAGACACTTGAGGAAAGCCACATATTGGCTTATTTACAACTTTCCCTCCTACAAATGGCTTTGTTCACTGTTATGTTTGTTCCCTCCCAAATTTACAACAAAATAACAGTTTCCTAAGCCATTTGGATACTTATCTTTCTTTCTCCACCTTTGTGCTTTGTGCTTTGACTCCACATGTCAACATCTACAGCAATGCATTTCTGCCAGATATTCCTTTTGGTTTGATCTCAGCATAAAGTCAGGTCAAGAGTCAATGGAAACAAGGCAAAACACTAAGGGATACCATACCAGTGATGTAAAAGTGGTTGACAGGAAGGAAGTAGCAGTAAATCAAAGCTCAGGCCATGTGAGCACCAAACCACACCACTACAGCACAGCTTGTTTCTGTGCATTTCACCTTGAAGTTGTCTTTAAAATATGCCCAAAAAAATGGCAGCCACTTTGTTGAGTTGAACATCTGGAAAATGCATGGTTTCCCGGTAAAGATGAATGGTTCCTCCTATTAAAAAGCAAAGGTGATCAAAGATCTTCCAAAACAAAACTGCAAACAATGAGAAATTTTTATATATATATATATCTATCTTTATGATAAGCCATTTCCTTTAAAGCCTACCAACTAGTTAAAGCTAAGTAGCCTATTCCTACAGTCTGTCCCCCTAGGATGCAGAAAGGCTAGAAGAAATATCGATTTTTAGATTTGTCCAAAGCAGAGTACCTTATTTTAGTTTTACTCAATAATAGGAAAAAAGCACATACCAAAAAAAAAAAAAAAAGGCAACTCTATTTTTTATATTCCCCATGAGGAAATTGAAATATGTCCAGACTGGATGCTACAGTAAGTCTAATTCAAAGAGGTATGTCTCAGCTTAATAAGGTCCACTTTTTTTGTCAATGAAGAGACTCCTGCAGGATATGAGAGAAAGAAATACCATAATTTGCTCTCCAGAAACTGCTAGCATCACTTTTGGTGCATATTAATGCAGCTCAGTACTGTCAATGAGGTGATTATTTGCTCCCTAGAGAGCTCATCTCACAGCTAGTTTCTAAGATCCCTAGGAGTTTTCATTTCATGTGGTGCAAGGTATGAATTCTATTCTACAGCTGATTCCAGCAATGCAGTCTCACAGAGAAGCCATCTCCAGTTCTGCTTTTAGCCACTAATTCACAAAGGTACAGAAACACGTGTGTAATTTTTCATTTTATAGGGTTAAGTCAAATACTTCTGCTTCTTATACCTGTGAAGCCATTTTACCTCTGTAGAGGTTTCATTGCAGTTGATACAGGTACTCTGACACTTCTCTGGGTACCAGTAGCTGTAAAGATACAGCGATACTGACTTCAGTAAAGCCAGATTCCCCAAGTGCAAAGTGTTCTGGTGTGCCTGTGTAAGCAAGTACGCAAGTCAAAGCAAATGAAGCTAGCTGAGATGTGCCTAAACAGACTTTGATCACATGTAAGTATTTTTGTAATGTTGGGCTGAATAGAGTTACTGTATGACTGGGGGCAATGGGGGCTTAAAGGATGCATCTACATCAGTGCTTTAATTCAGGAGCATGCTTTGAAAGGATTACTTACTGCATTTTGGCTCAAATCACAGAGGAATCTTGGAGCACACAATCTGAATGTCTTTTGGATGAAACTGGAAGAAGTACTCTAGGAGCTCAACTCACACATTCCAAACACAAATGGGCATTCAGTCCACTGGGACAGACTAGTGCTAATGTGAAGCAATCCCTCTGAAATTCATGCTGCAAAGACACGAGCTCTCAGCACTGATCATAACACTCTCAAAATTCACTTCTCTTGAACGTACTGTCCTAATACAAACATAACTGAACTACAATGGACTTCACAGATTCTTGTGTTATGAAGAAATAATATTTCAGCCATTATTCTATTCTTTCAAGCCACTGTAAGATACAATCTTTTGTTAATAGTTGGATGCAGTTTACAGCAATTGAAACACTTAAATTTTAATGAAAATACATCTCATTTTTTATATCCGCTTCCCATTTAAGTCCTCCAAATTCTTTTTGTAATCATAACTTGTATATAATAGTGCACTCAGGCCAACATGAAGGTACCTATGACATCTTTAAAGCAATTCCTCTGTCACCCAACCAACCGACAGCAGTATTTCTTTCAGTTGACACGTGCAGTGTAAACATGCTGACACATACGGAAAACAAGCAACCTGTTCAGAGCTCTGTCTGGAGTATAGCTGAAAGATCATCCAGTCCTGGATTGTCAAAGTAGGAAGGAAGAACACCTTGCCGTGCTAACAGCTGCTTTAAAAGACAGCCAAATGGGCATGTGAAGACAGTCACACAGGATGTGAGGTCAAGACTCCCCTCTCCTCAGCAGAATAGAGGTTATATGACCCTAGAGCTCTCATAACCTGTTGCCACTATAACCCTTATTTTCTCCTTTTAGAAGGGAAGCAAAAGGGATAGGTACTGGTTATGTAAGTAGCTGATTGTGTGTAATACTTGACTCCAAATAAGACTCAGAATAGGATTTTGAAGTCAGCTACACAAAGTTAAATAGCTACACCCTATCTATTTCCTCTGCATTTTTCTTTCTGCATTTAACAGATTCTTGCCTGGCTAGTTTTGATGTTACATCAATTTCACAGCCCCTCTTCCTTGCATAGCAAGAATGGTAGGGCGGCTACCTACGCAATAAGCATTTCAATAGGCTAAGTACTGGTTCTTCCAGATATAAACTTAGGTAAATTTGGTTTATATTCTGAGGACTGAGACAGAACTTAGCACAGATATATTTCTGTCTTCTGTCTTATTAAAACGAAGCAGACGTTTTGAATATTGTTCTTAAAATAGTCCCAAAGAATTTCTTCTGCATGATGACAAAGAACTACCATGATCTGAGAAACTCTGTATAACGTTATATTATTCTCTATGTTCTCGTGCCGTTTTCAAAGGGACTACTTGTGTCCAAATGTTGGGTTTTCAGCTGGTTATTGTTTTTTTTCATCAGTCAAATTACTAAAATGAGAAGGAAATGCTGTACCTTAAGCACCTTCCTAGAGGCTTTCTTTTCATACCTTATACAAAATATTTCCTTCTTGTCACTGAAACACTTAATAAGCAGCCTCCACTTTGTATTCCACAACAGTTCCTCTTAGAGGCATGAGATGCTGCAGTAGTTATGGAAATTAGCTCTGTGTCCCCACTAGTACACATTTTAAAACAGCATTATCACCGCAGCTTTGTGACATATCAGTTTCTGCCAGTGTTTGTGTATCTTCCTGTGAACAGTCCCTTTTAATCTTCTGAATGCAGAATCTGTAAACTCCCTCAGCAAAAGAAATAGTCAGAGTGTCTGGTCACAGTGTCACATACACAAATCTATATATGTCTGCGTCCACACATATAGACCCATTGAAACAAATGCCCTATATCTAATTCACAAAAGTTAACTCTGCTTGGTCTTAAAGAACAGAACTGATGTCTACTATTGCTATAGATAGACTATAGCTAAGTATCTTCTTTATTTATCTTGTTATTTTTCTAGTGTCACCCATCAGTGTGTGCCATTTTAGGAGTCATTAGATATAAAAAATGTCTCCTGTTCATAACAGCATTTAAATGAACAGGCAAGCTTGATTCCAGTACATGCTGTATAAATTTAGAACTACTGCATGTTTGTCTACACCAGCAAGCACAAAAGAGTTACCAAAGAACATCAATCCCAGCTCATGAGCACACTGAAATCAACAACAAAGCTTTTCTAGCTTTTTGTTGCACAACTCAGATCTCCTATAAATGACTATGAAAAATTCTTCTCCCTCTATCCCAAAAAGCCTCTTTAAAACTAACCCCTTAGAATAATTATCTTCCCATTGTAGTATTTATCATAGAATTTATCACAGAATGAAACACTGATGTGTGTGAAGGAAAAGAAAATGCTATATTTCTTCCACAGAAAATGAAAACAGAGTTCTTCAAGCATTTTATCTTTGCTACCTGAAATCCTTGGACATAAATGCTATGCCCATTGCCCTATTCTATGTTAGTCATAGAGAAAATCTGCTTAGATTTTTTATCATTCTCTTCATTACAGTGCATTAAGTGACCTGATTAACATGTGTTCTCTTGTCAGAACAGACAATGTACATGAGTGCTTCATTTAATAGGATTCTTAAAGTACTTTTAATGTATAAATAAAAGCATATTGCCTTCTATTTATTTCAGGGAGGAAAGGCCACAGAAATATATGGTCCACTTAGAGCAAATATGAATTAATCAGTACAGCATGCACTTTGTGTCATTTGACAGCAGAGAGCCTGCGCAGCTGCACGGCTCTATCATTGCTGTCCAGCTGCATCCCAGCTGGGAGGGGATGGATCTTTTTGTGATCCATACAGGAAAATCATGCCATAGTTACAACCTCAGGTTTCTGAACAGATAAATGTTACACTATCATGGAGAACTTTATTGTGTCAGAGTGAAGTTATCTAACATCCTCCATCAAGCACCTTCAATCTAGGTGATTGGGATGGGCTATGCTTAAACTGCAGCACCCAGTAGCATTTCCTAGCTCCTGGTCCTGGCACACACTCTGGTCACATCCAGGCACACAAGAGCCCCAGCTGATTGCTCCCTATTTCCCATTAGAAGAAAACATGTCTATATTAGCCAAAAGAAACCTTCAGTATAATTGAGCCTGGCCCCAATTTGGACAATCAGGAGAACAGAGCTACAGGACAGACCCGAGAATAGATCTGTCTAGATGCAAGCCTAAAGTTTCTTTTTGTCAATGTTCAGTGGGAAGTTTACACAGAGAGAAGAGAACAGAGTTATTTAAGAAAATAGGTAGATTTAAAGAGCACTGTAAGCTCACTGGCTTTCCAAAGCTTTTGTCCAAGGTGTCATAGTCCATGTGAGACTCAACAAAGGCATGGCAACAGAGGAAAGAACATCTGTCAAGGTGAGATAGAGTCTTCTAGCTAACCAAAGACAGTATAGAGCAAAACTGAATGTATGAGTGGCCTCAGTACTCACAGGTCAAATTTCTCTATATTGCTATGGAAATTAACTGCTCGCAAATTGTGCAGAGTGTCCCATACTCCTCTTGCCTAGCAAAAATAGAGTCAACTACCTGCAGATGTAGCACACAAATTCTCTGAGACGCAGCTACTCCTCAGAGCTCTGTTGAGACAGTATAATTGGGTCTGATTAAAGACTCTGCCTAAATAATATCCTAGTTACAGAGCTAAATAATGTATTACAGTGGGCTAAAAAAATAAATCAAGGGAAGGCAAAGCCATTTTCCCTCGACCAGCAAAGTTCAGGTGTTCCTGTGCAAATATGCTCATTGTTAAACAGTGTCAGCATATTTGGTTCTGCAAGTGCTTTTGTCTCTGGCTTCTTCTAGTTAGCTCATTAGTGAACAGCTCTTATAATCAATAAGTTGCCAACTGGGAAGCTAAGAGTTTCTTATCTGCAGCTTTGCATGTTTCAGTGTTCTCAGAAATATTGATGAAATTGCGTCCTGTTTTCCTTAAACAGCATCTCTCTTTTTGGTTCATTTTAGCCTGTGTATCACAGCAATTGGAGTATTCTTGATGTCATGAATAGTCTTACTGTGCCCAGAGTATTTTCTCTAGATGCTGAAAAAGCTAAAATAGATGCACTATCTTCTGTATTTTGTTTTTCAAGAGATATTAGTTGTCTTTCCTCAATGCCCCCAAATTAAATCTATGGACATGGAAAAAAGTTATTGAAAAAATTCTATGGTTTGAACTTGCAGCATGTCAATTATTCCAGTGGAATTATCTGGCTGAGAACATCTTCTGACTCTGTGACAACTCCTGATAAAAAAAAAGTATCCCTTTGTATATTCTGTGGGGTAGATAAATGGACACAGTGCACAAGCTCTAATGCATTCTTAGTTCACACCCCAGTTTACCCAGCACTAATTTGTCCACATCCATACTTTCAGCATCCATACCTACAGCAAGTAGATGTTTGATGTGAGATTTGTATAGGTTATGTAAGGCAAAACTGAAATAAATTCTATGATGTGTTTCTTAAGAAACACTTTTATGGCTTTCCACGTGGCTCTAACAGGTTTTACAGCAGCCAAGAGTTTCTCATCCACAGTATCGCATGCTATAGTATTAACGGGGCTCCAGAGCATCTCACACAAATTTAAGCCACTTCTTTGACAGGGGAATTGTTTATAATGGATACCAGGGTCTGGCTCTATATATTCCTGCATACACTTGTCAAAGTACTTTAAAACTAACAACCAAAATAGGGAGCAAAGCTAAAATTCAGTTTACTTTTTACTGAAATGGATGTTAATAAAAATTGGTTCTGCCTAAAACATTTTTTATAGCCAGTCTGACTTATTCTGGTTATCAACAAAATACGTTTACTAACACTGAGCTCTCTAACTACAGTCTCTCTCCAAGCAACCCAAGTCATTGCCCCATACATGAGTTGACAGTGCATCTGGCTAAAATTCCTTACCATCAGGCATGCCTGTTTGAAGAAATTTGGCTCTCTAATGAGAGCAAGCTTAATACTCAGTGCTTCTTAACACCTTGCTTCATAATAATTCTGCTTTCCCAGAGCTAGATGCCAACATATTTACTAATATAGAAACATAAGAATCAAAATATTAGATTACACCAAGGTCCATCAAGTCTTAATGATCTCTGAGATCATCCAATGCAATTGTTTCACAGGAAAGTGTAAAACCATTACAGACTGGAAGTTATCTACAATCTACACCAAGTTTCATCCTGGTCTCACATCATTACAGATAAGTTTAAGCTCTGAAATGTGAGACATAATATGGTTTACAAAGTTCTTATAATTAATTGTAATGACTCTGTATACCATGATTATCATTATAAACACACAATCCCTTTTTAGTTTTGCTAAATTTTTGGTCTCATCGCTTTCTGTTGCACTATAGTTCAACCATTTAACTACATTAAGTGTGTGGGAAAAAATATCCACTTTCAATTTACTATCTTTATTACTTATGCTCCTGAACAGTTTTCTGTATGGCATGTAGATGACTGTCTCAGTCCTTCTGGAATAAGTTACCCTAATGCTGCTTAGGTTTTATGTAAAACCTAAATGTCTTGGATAGATATCTCTATTATTCTAAACCTAAGTAAATAAAATAAATGTTTTCATTAATGCGCCTTTTGTTCTTGTATTATAAAAAAGGAGGAAAAATGCTCTTAATCTTTCTACAGTATTCAGTATTTTGTATACTTTTATTATGTCCCCACTTACTCATCGCCTTTCCAAGGAAAACCCTCTCAATTTTCTTACATGAGAGCTATTCCAGACTCTCTATAATTGTTATTGTCCTTCTCTAAACCCCCTTATAGTTCTTTAATATCTCTCTGAGATGGGGTGATCAACCCTGCACACAGTACTGTACAAGAACCCCTATTGCTGACTCACAGAAACATTATAATAATCTGTTATTATTCTTCATCCTACTTCATATGCGTCCCAATATCGTGCTAACTTTCCTGACTGTAGCTATGCATTGAACTGCCTATAATTATTTCTCTCCCTTTCTTTAAGGAATACTCTTAGCTTAGAATGCTGTGAAGTGCACAAATACCTTTAATTTTTAACTTCAGTATGTGTTATTTTGTATTTATTAATACTGAATTTCATTTGCTTTTTTGTTACTCGCTTAGCATTTTTAGGTCTCTGAAATTCTAGTGTCTTCTCTGGTCAAGCAAATTTCCTTCATCAGGACTAAAGTGACTATTGGAACAACTAGATCTACTTGACAGGCCAGAGAGTTATGACTGGTCAAGGGATGGGCTTAGATAATAGCTTTTGGGTAAACTTCTCAGTTCTCAGTAAACAAAAAAAAGCAGTAGTTGCCAGGAAATGCAGATAAATATGAAATCCTTTGAGTTATAAACAAGTGGCATTTGAAAATATGGCAACAGAAACACTAAGGTATTAAGAAGGATGCATCCCATGTATTGAGCAAACAAGAGATAACTCTATTAGCACTCCAAACTTGGTAAGGTGATAGTAGCACAGAATATTATAAATGCATTACTACCATTTTGTGGTATTGTGGATAAGTTTTGGGGTTTTTTTATTGCTGAATCAGAGCAGTAATAAATTTGAGTCCAGCACTGAATTACATTTTTAGTCTTTTTCCCCTGAAAAAAAAGATCTGTTAGCCATCCACTTCTTTTCTTATTTGTATTCTTATAATTCTAGGATCCAAAGAAGCATGATTCATCTTCTAAATGTAATCGCTTGCTTTAGATAGAGAAACATTTCTGACTAAACTGTCAGTGCTTCACTTCCTAGTAATGTGTAATCATGACTTTCAGAACGATTTGTATAAACTACAAGCTTTCATATAGACAAAGAACTTAAATTTCCCATAACACTTTAAATTTGCATGAAAAGAAGTTTATGGAAAAATGTATTTTGGAGAGCATGCAGTTTAATATTAATCTTAAGAACTCTGATCTACCTAGGTCTGACTACGCCCTGAAATATTTTAATAAAAAAAGCTACATCACCACAATAATAACCAAATTCTCTCATTTGCCCTACACATTCTGACCTAACAGGGATTTTTTCACATACTTGCCCGTATTGATGGACTCTTCTTATGTTATTTCCAGTGTAAACCCAGAAGCATCAATGACTAGGAAGAGGAAAAAGCATAAATGTCACAAATTACCACATCCCACCTCTGGATATGTCTTCAGTTTATTATAGAGAATTCACATCTCCTTTCAGTCTGCATCCGTGTGATGGCATTTCCTTAGCCTAAACATTCTGATCAATTAAAATAGAATGCTTTTTTTTTTTTTTTAATTGGGGAAGTTTAATCTCAATATTTCATTTGTGGTAAAGCTAAACATCTCAATTTTTTCTTATTTTGGGAGAGGGAATGAAATATGTTTGTTCCGTTGAATCACGTTTTTTGCTTTTATTTTTTTCTGAAGCTATTTATCAACTGCATTAAGATAATAAATCAGTATGCTTTGTGGTTTTAAAAACCATTCTCCTGAAATGTTTTGGCTGGGTCTAATTATGGCATCGTTTAGTTTCTTCTCAAATTATAATGCTCAGACTAATTGCATTCACCCTCAAACATAACTTTCCTTATTTTTCTTTTCATCATTCCCTCCTCCAATTTTATGACTTGCTTTTCATGAATGCAAGTGAAAATAGCATTAAGCTGTTGGGATCGCTCAATTCAAAACTTTATTTTTTGTTTACACATAGTTTTCAGAAGTTTCAATATAGTAAGAAACCTTGATACTTAATCCTTTCTCCACTAAAATTAATCAATGATTAACCATGGCCTTCAATCAGACCAGCATCCATGATTTCTGCAAAATGCTAAAATGCAGAAGCAAAACCAACTTGAATAAAACCAGTTTGGGCACTGTTATGGAAAAGAGGGTAAAATGCTTGCATTTCCATTATAAAATAATTCTTGCAGCACCTACTTGAAAAGCTCTAAAACAAGACAAGTTGTAACACTGAGCTAAAAATCTCAACAATTATTTTACATATGAACTATGTCTCTGGTGAAATTTGTTTTAATTTTTTGAGGTCTTATACTCTTATGTGTACTTATCTTCTGTGTAACGCATTTCATATACAGCTCTTTTGCCAGTAAATACCTGTAGAATACCATAGAACATGGTATTAATACAAATAGAACTAGTATAGCTCCTAAAAATACGAAAATTAACAAAAACCAAAAAGCACAGAAAGGGATATTGAGAAGGGAAACATTTACTCCTGCCAAACCATGAATCTTTTCAAGAAAGTAAGTCTACTTTTTTCTTTTTTTTTTTCACTTTGAAATGTATTATGATATTGTATATCATATACTATCTAACTGCAAATACATATTATAGTATTTTACCTAGGAAAGGCTTTATCGAAATGCCTTCCATTATAAAAACCATACAGGAACAAAATATAAACAGTCCATGTTAAAATCATTACATGTTATGAACTGAACAAACCTGTGGTTTACACCCCATGACAGACATTCACACACAAAGCACCATGACAGCTTGCATACCTAACCCAGTGAACAGCGATAGCATTATACCAGCGATGATTTGGGTCCAGTGTATGATTATATCAATTTAGTGGCTTCAGCAAGGGAAACTGGTTACTTTCAAAGGTTCCCATTCACTTTGAGGGGGGCAAAATTTTGCTGTAAGTTTTTGAAGTTGAAGGGAATGGGAATGGGACAAAGAAGGCAAGGGACAGGGACTGAACTTACAGAGTGACAAAAATGGGGGGAGGGAGCGTCTTTCTACTTAGGAGTCTGGGTGATGTAAATAACTACTGTCTCCCCTTTCTCCCTCTGTGATTAATTAGGACATCCTAATACTCATCTGATCTGTACACACCAAAAAAATGCAAACAAATGAAAAGAGGTTGTTTAAATATCATTTTGCATCCAGATGGAGGGATCATGCAGGAGCTCTGCAAAGAGAGGTCTGGCAGATCAATCAGTCTTTAATTCACAGTTTTCATTACTAGGTATTCTCAGTGAAAGATGGAAGGAAAATCACTACTGACACTGGAGCACGTTGGCACCTCTGTATGTGAAAACCTGCTATTTCTTCTTACTCAAAAAGCATGGTCAGTTGAAGTTACTCCTGTATATTCACATTGATACTTACAAAGACATTAAATGATTATAGGATAGCAATGCTGTCAGCAAGACAGTCCAGCATTTTCAAGTTCCTTCCCTGAGTCTGAGATGAAGTATTTAGTCTTTTCAATAAGCACAAATGTGAAGAAAAAACTGCAGCCTGAATGATTTTCCAAGTCAGAGCTGATTAAAACTCAGTAGGAGCTCATAGGACATGAGCAGCTCATACTGGCAGAACAGGCATTCATCTTTGTGTTTAAAAATCCAAGCCAATGGGAAGATACAATGGGGTTGCAAGAGATTACTGAATTAGGAAAGAGCAGTAGGAGCTTGCAGTAATCACACAGGACATGGGTTATGTCCTACACCAAAAAGTTGGAATGCAATTCCAAAAAGCAATCCTAAACTGTGTCACATACAAGGTCCCCATATATCTTTTAAGGCAGCTTGTTCCAAAGTAGCACTTTGCTATTCTTTGCTAATATCTCTCTAGGCTTTTACTCTTAGTGAATGGCTTTTTAAATTTCACTGAGATCCTTTCTCATTGCTTTTGGCACTGAGTGCCGCATGAAGGTTTTCCTCAGTCAAATTCACTACAGATGTTTGCCTTTCCCTAATACCTTCCAAAGCAGAAATCTTCCTACCTCTCTGTCCTTCCTATTATTTTTTCCTGTACAGTTTGAATAACCCTGCAACATCTCCTTTAAAAAATCACTAATTTTAACACCTAATTTTAAGTGAGATCTGATGTACCAGAGGTACCAAGAAACTACAAACTACAGAGAAAATATCCATTTGTAGTATCTTGCTAGGACCTTTGTTGACGGCTGAAGTATATTGCTATAGTTTTCTCTAAATAAATAGCTGAGAGGTGCTTTGGGAGTCCACTAGACACATACCTACATGCACACCCAGAGGTACATATAAGTGTTTCATTAAGTGAATAACTACTGTTTACTACTTCAGAATATTTTTCTTCCCTTTCTTCTTGCTCTCTGTCCTTTTCATGTTAAAGTACTTATTATCTTTGTTCTTTTTCTTCTTACCTCACCCAATTGTATTTTCATTTTTCTTTCCTTTCTTCTTTTTCCTAAGTCTCACATACCTTGCACTCATTTTGCTTGCCCTAGGTGATTTTGCAATGTTACACTTTAACATCTAGAAGACGAGTGGAAGAAGAGATTGTAATTTGTTGATAAACAGATCAGTAAAGGAGAGAAGAATAAATCATTAGCTAGGAGGAAGTAATTATAAAGCATTTATAATTTTCCACTTATGTGTTCTGTGCTAAAAATTTCTGTCTAGAATGCGTAAGGAAGTTACTCCCTTTGTGTGTCCTTCAAATTAATTTTGAACACATCAGGGTGCACTGTCTTCTTAGTTACGTGAACTTCATTCAGAATCAGTCCTCTGATTTTCTGAAAACTGGATTTGGGAAGATGTATATGTAGATTCTGGTGTCATCAAATCATAGGGCTATTGCAAATTGTACAGCAATAGACACTGAAACTATAGAAAACACAACTATGCTACACAACTTGCTACACAAGAGCAATCCATCAACCAGAGACAGTTTCTACTTCTTACAACACTGCAAGCAAACCTTGCTGGATTAACCTTGGCTGGCTGCCAGATGCTCACCAAACCGTTCTCCACTCCCCCTCCTTAGCTAGCAAGACAGGGAGATAAAATAAGATGGAAAAGCTCATGGGTTGATAAGGACAGGGAGATTGCTCACCAATTACCAACATGGGCAAAACAGACTCTAGTTGGAGAATATTAATTTAATTTATTGCCAATTAAAAATAGAGTAGGATGGTGAGAAAAAGATAAAACTAAATACACTTTGCCCTCACATCCTCTTCTTCCCAGGCTCAAATTCACTCCTTCATTCCTGACTCTTCTACCTCCTCCCCACTCTAAGAGGCACAGGTGGATGGGGAATGGTGGTTGTGGTCAGTCCATAACACTTTGTCTCTGCTGCTCCTTCTTCCCCACACTGTTCCCCTGTTCCAGTGTTGGGTCCCTCCTAAGGAGGATACAGTCCTTCACAAACTGCTTCAGTGTGCGTCCTTCCTATGGGCTGAAGTTCTTCAAGAATTGCTCCAGCATGGATTCTTTCCACAGGGCACAGACTACTCCAGCGTGGGTTCCTCACGGGTCAAGTTCCTGCCAGAAAACCTGCTCCAGCACGGGCTCTCCACAGGCTGCAGCTTCCTTCAGGGCATATCCACCTGCTCCAGCCTGGGGTCCTCCATCCTCCTGGGGCTGCAGGTGGATATCTGTTCCACCATGTTCCTCCATGGGCTGCAGGGGGGTAACCTGGTTGCCGTGGTCTGCTCCACTGGATGTAGGGGAATCTGCTCTGGCACCTATAACACCTCCTCCCCTCCTTCTTCACTGACCTTGGTGTCTGCAGGGTTGTTTCACATTTTTTCTCATACCTCACTCCTCACTCTCACAGCTGCTGTGCAGTGTTTTTTACCCTTTCTTAAATATATTTTCACAGAGGCACCACCAGCTTTGCTGGTGGGATCAGCTTTGACCAGCGGTGGTCCGTTTTGGAGCTAGCTGAAACTGACTCTGTGCAACACAGGGGCAGCCCCAGCCTATTCTCACAGAGGACATCCCTGCAGCACCCACCCCCACCCCCCATCCCTCACCCCCATCCTCCCTGGTACCAAACCTTGCCACATAAACCCAATATACTATGAAAAATAAAGCAACGGTTGGTTTGCCCTGTTTATACCCTGGACTCTTTCTAAAGTCACTTGGAACATCTAATTGTTTTCTCAACTTTTGCTTCTAGAGAAGTACTTAGAAGTAAAAAAATGGTAGCAACCAAAACTTGGAGATAATTTTAGCAATAAGAGCGAGGAAAATAAGAGAGCTGCAGGATAAACAATGAGCTGAATTTTTACTGTAACTAAGACACTAGGAAAGGAAATCATTAAGTATTTGACAGGTCCTGACAAGTGTGAATCTTGCTAATAGTGAATAAAACCTGGGATATACAGAATTGTAGGAAAGACTTACTGGCAAAATGTTCTCATTTGGTACTGAGACTTTATCATCAATATAAAAGAAGTAAGTAGGCATTTTTCTGCAAGTATTTTATGCATCAAAAATCATCCTTAATTTCAAAGTTATCTGGGTATGAGAACTGAGCAAAAAGTTAATTTACTGGAAATACGATAAAAATATGTTTGATGCCTATAATCAAGAAAATTGAGGAGAAATGTTCAGTTAATTGTTTGTAATTCTCTATTGTATCCCTGTATCTACTCAGAAAGTCATTCTCAGAAAACTAAGCTGGATGTGGTTTACTCACACATTTTAAGGGAATATATAAAATTATTACTATAGCCAGAAACAGATTTTAGTATCGACTAAGAGTGAGCAGCTTGACTAAAATTAAAAAAAAAAAAAAACCAACAACAACAAAAAAAACCAAACCAAGTGAATGAAGCATACACGGAATAGTGAAATGGTTTCAGTAACATTTTTTTTCCCCACAGTGCACTGCAGTTTTATACATACTTTGCTTTCATCTGGATCTACAGTGAAAAGAGTTGAAGATAGCCTCCCGTCAAGAGGCCATTTTCCTTTTCTTTTATCTTCCCTAGCACTCTGAACAAGAACGGTGTCCCACCTTCAAACAATCAAAGCCGGAGTCTAACCATCTCCAACACAACACAAGGGTGTGCTTTTACCAGGGAAGTGGCAGCACAGGCGCCTGCTTTCCAAGATGACACAATGAAGTGGGTAACAAAAGAATACAGTAACAGTTTAAGACAAGGAAGACAGAACCAAGGTTACATGATGGGGAAAAATGTAGCTCCTATGGAATCTCAATGACAAGGTGTTGAGAGAAATACCATAGGGGACAAAGCAAGGCAAATTACATTGTGTGTATTTCAAAGGTTTTAATTTACGAAGCTCACAGAGTAGGCAAGAAGAATACATTTCTTGTACTTGTCATGACGGAAGATGGTCCTGAGGCAGGATTAACATTGCAAACTGATATCAAATACACACAAAAAATCATGAATATTTATGATAATGTATTTCATAAACACATAGAGCCAATAACTGCAATCTTAGATAACCTGGTGCTGTTAAATCCACAAGTAAGGATGTTACAAAGAAAATGATGCAGCATTTCTATGTAAAACACCAAATGACATATTCAAATAAGCTGTAAGAGTTATTATATTAGGTATAGAAAGGAAATGAAATAACTGTCACCCATTACAAAAGACTTGCTAATGTTTCAGCACCAGACTGCTGCATCCTCTCAGAAAAATAGGAATTAACCTTGAGGGGTGGAAGAAAGCACTAATTTAGTCTAAAACTTTAAGTAATAAGCAGAAAAGAGAGTACCACACAGTTATGTCATCAAATAATCACCGAACAGATAAACCAAATCAAATCAGTAAGAAGCACTGGCTAAAGAAGATTCAATAAAGACGGAACATCTGAACAAGGTACAGCCTCTCCTGCTGTCAGGATTTGTCAGGGGAAACATGTAAGAATGGAAACTGAACTCTAAAGAAAGAGTTAATTTCAGAAAGGGAAGGGGAGTAGGAGCCTGGTTCCGATAAGCTCATGGCACTTAGGAGGTCAAGTGAAACAATCAGAAGGACTCCACCACCCAGTTGCTTTCTGGAGGAGCTGCCACGTACTCAAGACTTTGGGAAACCTAGCCCAAAGGGAGAAATAAGAAAACTTCAAAAGTAGGCAGAGTTTTTCATGTCACATGAGAACAAAAGCAGCACCAAAGCAACCAAGAGCTCCGACTCTGCAAAGTGCTTTGCACACTGCCCCAGCCGGGCAAGCCCAGAACAGAGTCAGCAGGAGGAAACAAAAATTGTTCATTAAGCAGTGAGAAGAATCAACAGCAACCACATTGCTAAAAATTATCTCCCTAGAATAGAGGAAAAGGTCTAGAATGACGACAACAAAAACACCTAATACAACATACAAATGCACAATAATCCCAGGATTTCAGTTGTCTACTACAATACCTACTTTGTCTGTCAGAAGTCACAGCTTGGGGAGGCCCAAAAGACCTACAGTTCAAAATTATCTATAGTTTTCTTGTCACAGCATGAGATTATCTGGCATCTCAGCTGTTCAAAGAGAAGTTTTGTTTTCTACAGCTGCATCCTATGTTTATTTTGTATTTTGTTCTGCATGAATACCATCCAAAAAATATCTGCAGCAAAATTTCCCTGCGTCTTAGGTAGTTAAACTTTTGAAGTATTTAAACACACCAGGAAGGAATAAATCATCACTTCTCAGAATCACTGCATTTTAGCACTTATAAAGCATGAAATTGTTTGTGTTCAAATAATGGATGAATGTTAGATGACTTTACCTGCAATTGTTGACCAACTGTATCGAGCCCACAGAGTGGAATTTCTACAGAAAACAAAACACATGACTTGCTTTCTGGTGCCATAGTGATATAATGATTAATATTTTTTTTATAACATTTAGGATGGTCTCCAAACAAACTTCCTACAGAAAGGAAAGAAAGCCTTGATTTTCTAAACCCCTTGGCTATATCTAACATTTATAAGAATACAAGGCAAGAAATTTTCTACAATACATTTCATACATTCAGTGTCTTAACATGTACATATGACCAAATGGATTCCACCTAAACAGTAAATCAATATGACAAAGTTATTCTGAATTAGGATGTCTTACAGAAAAACCAAGCTAAAGTAACAAGCAAGCCAAGATTTCAGTCAGTAATATGTAAGAATATCCTCACTGACATGCCTTTGATTAAGTAACTTCAGCACATTTAGCTGCAGTTCCGAACAGAGTCAAATTAAAACTCGCAGTTTTTCAGCAATTTAATCTATTCCAGAGACTGCATGAGTGTAATGTGGCAGTTGCTATAGTAACCACATTTTTCCTTGGAACTGGGAGTAGATACATGTGTAAGCGATTTCTCCATGTCACTGTCTAAGTTACTGTCGTGCTATGATGCTGCAACAGTAACTCTAACCCAGAAACCTAACCCAGTCAGTAGTTATTTAAAATATATTTAACATTTTCCAAAATATCTCTTTCTGAATGCTTAATACTACTGTATGCTGTTCTGACTTTGCACCCTTTTATAAATCCATTAGATGACAATTCAGAGAAAGGAAAATAGTTGAACAATTGCAAAAAAGTTGTAAATATATCCACTTATAATTTATAAATTATAT
>NW_009198478.1:0-14969 GCF_000690835.1 Fulmarus glacialis | reverse complement strand
TAAAGATATTGAACAGGACCGGCCCCAGCCAGCTTCTATAATTGAGATTGCTCACTGAGCCATTTCACACGCTAAGACTGCATGACACTGAGCCAGTGGGGAAAAAAATGAACGTTTTTTTACTGAGTTAACACTGAAATGGTTTGGTGTGTGATGTGACAAGCTCCAGGCTGCTGCACAGTGGAACAGAGGGCAAGAATGTGTGTGGGATGAAGGGAGAAACAGCCAGCAGTTAAATCAGCTTGGCTACTGTGGAGCTTTAGCCACCCCAAAGGGTGGGAGGGGAGGCAAGAAAGCTTTTACTACTTGTTAAGGCAGGGAGTCATTAACTGGTCAGATGTATCTGTGTGATGAGAGTCGGTCACATATCCCAGGAGGGCAGGCATTCCGGTTTTAATTAAGAGAAAGGAGAATACTCTCCCGTGGAAGAAAAAAATCAAACATCTTTGGGGCAGAAACATCACTGTGATTCTGTTGTATAGGAGTTTCATTGCCAATGTCAGTATAGGATGTTCCAACCTCCAGCTGCTCATTCCTGTTGCAATATGTTGGCTGTGCTGAGAGCTTTTATGACTTCCTTGCTATATTATTAGAATAATAAAGCCTAAAAGTAATTTTCACAGAGGAGCAAGAATGAGCAAACAGAGAGGGGATAGGGAGACTTTTTAAGCTAGTATTGCCTGAAAGTTCACCTGGTTTTGCAAGTGTGACCTCAGGTACAGTATGATTGGTTATACTAGAGTTTGCTGTTGTGCAGGCTGTGTCGTGTGCTTGTTACGTGCTATCTTGAGGCAGAGATGTATAGCGGTGTGCTCAGCTTGGAGGTAGTCAGCTCCTCTGGAGCCCCTTGAAGCATGGTGTCTAATGCAGTCTTGGCTACTAGAACTTGGAGCAGACCTGTGTTGTAAGTGGCAGGTTTTTGGTAATGGGAGGCTGCAAGGACGGCTTCCGTGGGAAGAGGCTTGGGGCTGCCCTGTGCTGGACACAGCGGGTTCCAGACGGCTCCAACAGACCAAAGCTGAACCCATCAGCCATGTGCATGGTGCTTCTGTGAAAATATGTTTAAGGAAGGGTAGGAAACGCTGGAGCAAGGCATGGAGAGTGTGGAACAAAAAGAGGGAATACCAAGATCAGGGAAGGAGGAGGTTCACCATGGCAGAGCAGATATCCCCCGCAGCCCATGAAGGACCCACGCTGGAGCAGCAGAAGGGTGTGAGAAGGAAGGAGCAGCAGAGAGGAACCACTGTGTATTGAGCATGACCTCCACCCCCCTGCACCACTCAGAGTTGGGGGACAGAGGAGTCTGGAGTGAAGGAGTGAAGTTGAGCCTGGGAGGAGGAAATCTGTTGGCTTAATGTTTATCTTTTTGATTCCCTCTACCGAAATTAATAAGTAAGTATTTATTTTAATTGGCAATAAATTAACTTTGTCAAGTAACGTTATTTTGCCCACAATAGTAACTGGTAAGAAATCACCCTGTCTTTATCTCAACCCATGAGCTTTTTTGTTCCTGTTCTTTGTATTTTCTACCCCCTGCCCTGCTTAGAGCAGAGAGTGAGCAAGAGCCTGGGTGGGAGTTCGGCAGCTAGACAAGGCTAATCCACAAGACGAAAAACAATATATTTGTAGAGTGAAACAATTGGTGCTGAGGTCTCAATGTCTGCCTTATACGTGCTTCAGGGGGTTACTTTGAACTAGGACTAGTCTGGCATGTGGCCTGTTCAAGACTGGAGTGCATCAGGCACATTTCCGAAATGCATCATTCAGTTTAGTTGTATGTGGAAGAATTGTAGTTGGAGTGGTCAGCAGCTTCTCCATGATGCGCACCAAAGGATGGTAGGTGAGAATGACACAACCAAATGGAAAAAGCATATTGATTTCCTTTTAAAACTTAGTACTACCACATCTTTTAAAATTATATATAATCATATTCTCACTGTACAAAATACATAGAAGTGTTTTAAGCAGGAAATTTACTACTGATGTAGATACTTGCTTTTAAAATACTGTCATACCCAAGCTGTGGCTGGAGAACTGATCCTTTAAAGGACTGAGCCTGGAAAATCAGAATGCTGTATGTTTCAAAATGACGTATGTCTTCCATCTTGCTAAGAAACTTGATGCCATCCTTCCCCCAAAAAAATGTGGCTGCTACAGTCTGTGCATGTCACTTTTAAGATGTTAAAATGGTGCCATAATCCAGGCTGCTAGAGAACATCTAATTCTTCCATGCTGTAGGATACTGTGAACATACTTTCAAAATACGTTCAGTATGTTTGAGATGTTTTAAAACCTTGGGTATCAGATTTTGAAAGGAAATTAGGTGTTTGCCAGAATTGTCAGAGCTGCTTAGGATATTAGGTAGTTAACTTCCATGGAAATTTTAAGTGATGCTCATGTTTTATATTTTCTATCAAAGACTGACATATCTTTCTTTACGATTATTTAGAGCAGTTATCTTTTTAGTGCTTCCAGCAATTCATTTTCAGTGTTGCTATCCAAACACAAGGCTGTGTTTTCTCTGTGTGGTGATTATTGCTGGGAATTCCCTCTTCCATCTTAGAAGTCTGAACTTTCATGCCATTTTAACAACTTCAGTGACTCTCTCTAAATAATTAGCCATGTATAAAAAGGGAAACTTGAACGTGTCTCCAGTTGCTAAAAAAAAAAAAAAAAATTACGGTTTTGTAAACAGGCTGAAATTCTGGAATGTTTATTAGTAATGCTAGTGTAAAATGACAGCTTTTAAATGCTTTTCAAATTACGATGTAAAGTATCAGGCTGTGTGCTAAGCAACTTAAATGAAACACCGCATCTTTCTCCCTATTTCTGGTTGTGTAACAATACTTTTCATGCAGTTTCATGCAGAGAAACTTTTAAACCTTGTGCTTTTAAACCTTGCTGTTCTATTTATTATCGCTGTTGTCATTAATGTTTAATTTTGAAAGAAGTGCTGACAGAGAAGGCTTAAAGAATGGACCGGAAAGTCATTTCTTCAGCCATATCAAGAAGAGAAAAATTAATAGATGAAGTGTTCGAAAAGGATTAAAATATATAAAGTAAAATAGTCCAGCAATTAAAAGATGACAGTTTGGTTTAGATTCTAATACCTTGTCTTGCCTTAGAGTATGTTCTTTTAGCTAACTTTTGTTTACTAGTGAAGAGACTGTTCTAAATATGAGATACATAACCATTAGTAAATGGTACATGTCACCTCTTGCTGCTTAAAGCTGACTTACTCCATTGGCAGATTCTAGAGTTGTCCTGAAGTTCTTTTAGGTGTTTGGAATATGAAAGGCTTATTTTGGTATGGGATGTGCAGGGCCTTTATTACTACACGACATGGCTAAAATACTCAGCAGAGGTTTGGAAAACTTAACAGCAGGTAGCAAATAGTTCATACAATGTTATATTCGGAATCATAAGTTACAGATAATACAGTAGCTCACAAGATAATGATGGGATTTTTCTTAGGAAATCTTCGGTCACCTGCTTGCAGCCAAACATTGCTTGGTTTTATGTTGTATTCGGAACTGCAATACTATCTGTAGGCACTTGAGATTTTAATTACCTTTTGAGGAACACGTGGAGATGAAATTTAATTCAGTCTGGTAAAAGCATTTGATAAAGGATTGAGTAGATGATGATGAAACGATGAAATATATGTGCCATCTCTACCGTTTCTCCTCCGTCCCCTTTCCTTTTTACTGGTCTTAAACATGATGTATTTAGACATTTGGGTCACAGTCCAAATGGACTTCAGAATCCGTCATCTCTTTTCTGCCCTGTGGCTTTGTTGAATCAATGTGGTATGTGCTCGTCTGTCTCTTTATACCTGTTTTCTTCTTCTTTAACAGGTCTACTGTTAAACAAGTCCCTGCTGTTTTTAAAATAGGACTTTGTTCTGCTTTTAGCCCCAAGACCCCTTAGTCATATAAAACCTTGTTCTGTGACTTCTGTTCATTTGTTTTCCTGTTTGGAGATTTTATTTTCCACTTTGTTTCTCCTTCCTCTGCTGCTGATGCTCAGTCTGTGAGCAATTGTTTCACTCATGCAATATTACACAAAGGAACAAGGTAAATGGCAGCACACATTTTCTTCCTCACAGTTCTACTTCCCTTCAGAATATAAATAAAGTCCACAAGAAATTAATAAAGTAAGCAGCCGAAATAAACTATTTTGAACACAATTTTTACCCGTAAATAAAGCAGAACTTTTCTGTAGTTTCCTATTGGCTTTTCACTTTGTTTGCCATATAAAACAGGTATCAGATACCACAGTGAAGTGTGGTAGCATTAAAGTCATTATACAGTAAGAAACAAAATAAAAGCGCCATTCACAGAATCACATAGTTTTCTATTCTCTTATGCTATCCGTCGGTATACTTACCTGTGATCCTATTTAGGAAAGACTGGATGTGTACTTAAGTGAAAGACAAGGAGAACATCACTGCCTAGAAAAGAGGTGGTAATCATCATGCCTAAGCGTGATGGAAGGGAACGTTACAATATGGTTTTAGAGGTTCCTCTGCATGAAGGTGGTGTAAAAACTGATATGCGAGTATTTTCAACAGTGGAAGACATACTGCTGTTTTCTTACTTGGCAGAAGCTCTGTATAAAGGACAAATTTTACATTATTTCCTTTATCTAAGTTTCTTCTGCATCAGTGAGAGACAGTTATTTGCTTCTTTTTGCACTTCCTAAGATGACATTACATAATGGTTTCTAAGGGGTTGCTCTGTTCATTTTGCTTTTAGATTATATTTGCAAGGATGTGAGGGAGGAAGCACGTAATGCAAGTGTAATATGAAAGTTCTAGTAAGAAAATTAGCACTTTGTGAATCTGAATTTTTTTCTTGGATTAAAATTCAGTCATTTCCAAATTCTGAGCATTTCTTCTGAATTTATAGGTGACTAAAAGATCAAAAGTCTAGCATAAATCTGACTAACCTTCACATGAAACAATGTTCATCTCACTGCTTGTATTTTTGAATGTTATTGATTCATGTTAGAAATGTAATAGGGCACATATGAAAATAGTGCATTCTAAATTTCTTTCTAGTGTAGCACAACAATATGGTAAGCATTCTCAAACCAAGAAACCATATATATATTTCCCCATAAATACATATATAGGTCGTTCTTGAACAATGAACAATTGTATGGAATGAGGATGGAACAGTAAAATGTCTGCTTCAGAATACTGACTGATATTTTCCTCTCTTAAATTATCATCAAGGGTATTCATTCAGGATTTTGCTATTTTTCTAGAATACTACTGGTAAGTTAAAAGGAAAAAAAAAAGTTTAAGGATGATTAAATAACAAAAATACCAGAAAGTTTCAACAAAGAAGAAGGAAAATTAATTCAGTGCAGTTTGCATTTCTATACTAGCAGAAGGATTGATTTGTGATCAGAAAAAGTGAAAGTGTTGTTTGGTTAAAAACAAAATCTTTCAAGCTTTGAGGGACAGCACAGTGGTTTCTGCTCTTTCTTTGTTCACAACTGTTTCTGCTTTTCTCCCTCTTCTCTAGGACAGAGATGCAAGCTAATATATGCTGGTTAAAATTTATGCCAGTGTCATTTCATATATTGTGATTTAAAAAAAAAAAAACCAAATCACTATTAAAGAAGTAAAGTGTAAGAAATGTAAACATAAGAAAAAAACTTCTTTACTTATGAGGGTGATCAGATACCGGTATAGGTTTCCTAGACAGGTTGTAGAGTCTCCATTCTTGGAGGTGTTCAAAACACAACTGGATGTGGTCCTGGACAACCTGCTCTAGTTGACCTTGCTTTGAGCAGAGGGATCAGACTAGAGACCTCCAGGTTTTCATAGTTCTGTAGTGTGGGGAAAGAACATGTCTTCTGTATTTGGAGGTAATTTCGTGGTGATGTTGGATGTTTACGATGAAGATCTTAGTGTAGTCTGCATATGTGCATTAAAAGAACTTACTACCATACAGTTCAGATTATGACCACGGAGATCTTTTATTAATAGGTCAAATCAAGAAAGTCTATTAAGTTTTGTGTGCTTATATTTTGAGCTCTATATGAGTTTTTTAACTTAGTTTCACACTTAAGTTCTGAAGGAGAATAATTAAATATCATCTTGCCAGTGTTCTTTATAAAGATTAAAGAATTTATTAGAAATTTCAGATGTGTATGTGTTTCCAAACACTGTTTTCTAATTGTTTTCAAATTGTTTTTGTATTCAACAGTTTGATTACATAGCTAATACACTACCTTATTATCTTCCACAGATCTGAAGAGGGAAGCCAGTATTTGTCACATGCTGAAGCATCCTCATATTGTTGAACTATTGGAGACATACAGCTCAGATGGAATGCTTTATATGGTCTTTGAGTTGTAAGTTTCTCTCTTTGATTTTACCTTTCTTTGTTTTCATTTGCTAAATAAAATCCGAAAAGCATGTCTGCTTCCACCTGTTTGTTTTGTAGTTCAGAAGTCTTGAGTGCTATGAAAATACTTATTTCTGGCAAGTACAGGTTGTTCCAAATAAAAAAGTTGTCACACTGGCTAAGTGGCTAACATTAGGCTGATGAATTATAGCGTGCTTTCTAAGGGCAGAGATGCTGTTCGTTGATGGCTGCTGTGTCCCTAATAGGGTACATGAGAGCAAGTTAAAAACCTGCTGATAGTCATCATCTTTGGATAATTGATGGTATTCTATTCCAGTTGTGAAGTTTTGCTTCTTTTTTTCCAGACTATTGTTTCTTTAGCACTGCTTTTCCTTTACTAGATAAGAAAGTAAAGCTTTTAGAGTATTTAAGCATTCTTGTAAATCGATATACCTGTTCACATCATATGAAAAGAGGCATTTGTCTAAAAGATATGTTTTGAAAGCTTGAATATAAGAGTTTAGTTACCGTTGGCATATGGAAGGGTGAAAAAACCATGACTTTTCAGCAGTGTACAGGTATTTTTAGTCTACAGTGAGAAACAAAAGCGGGGGCAGCCCCTAAATCGCCACATTTCTTCTTTGAGGAAAAATTATTAGTCCTCCTTGAGTTAGGTTTTAGCTAACTGGGAAGGACAAAAACAGACATGCAGAATGCTAATTTGTGCATCTTCCGTATTCAGTCTTCCTTCTCTTCTCTGTACCTAACAGCTCTTCTTTTTATGTTCTCCATATATACATTCCTAGTGTGTCTGGGCGTATGTGTTTATACTTCTTTAATTTTTCTGATCTTCCTGCATTATGTTTTCTGATGCATTTGGCCTGCTTACATTGGAGCAAGCCACATCATGCCAGTCTGTTAGGTTGAATTGGCGTGTCCACCAGAGCCAAATACTTGATTTGAGATATGCACTTAGAAAATAATCCTCACATGTTAGTTTTACCATTGAGGTAAAGAAAAAGTTAGGTGGTAACAGCAAAAAAAATGATGTAAGGCTGAAAATTGTTGCTTGAAAGTCTTCTGCTTTTTTTTTTAAGTGAGTTTATAAACTTAGGATTGTGTGAAATAATTGTTTTATGCTTTCCTTTCTGTAAGTTTTGATTCAATACTGACTTTGGTTTTTATTTTGTAAATCCCAAAGTGTGGACCAAGGGACTTTAATTATCCTGTTATGAAATAATTATGTACACCTTGGGGAGACATACTGTGATAATTAACAAGATTTTGAAATGGAAAAAAGGGTTTGCTTCTATTTTTACCATGCCGGTAGCTCAGAAATATGAGACAAAAGCAATAATTATTTTTTAATGACAAGCCTATTATCATTTATGTTTGTATACATAAAAAGTAAGTCTGAACAATTAGGATTACTACACAAATACTGTACCTGACTTCAGGCCACATGAAAAAAGGAAATATGATGCTAAATTATTTGAAGGGTAATAGTTCTTTACCACCTCCTATGTCCTTGTCTCCCTCGTACACTACAAGACATCACTCTTTTGTAACAAACAGTGATAGAAGATGAGACAGTAGGAACACCTGTGCTCAAAATGTGGCAGGGAATGGAAGAGTTATGGGCGTAGTGTGTTATGCTGGAGGGGGTGCTTTCGTAAAGTGATTCAACAGAAGACATGTTTGCTGTGGAAAAAGACTGCATTGTCTGAGTTTAATTGGATTAGTGATACTATATAATTGTGACCATAATAAGAAACTTGTAGTTAGTAGAAAAGCATCTATGTATTTGTATGTAACTTATTTTCCCTCATACTGCTTTCTCTTCATTATGCTATTATTATAACAAACTTAACTGCTTTGCAACTAAGTTCTGTCTACAATGATAAAATATATTTTATTAGGGTCTAGTTATTCTGAAATGACAGAAAAGGGGAAGACAACACAGATCTGCAGAGGAGATATAACCCCAGCCTGGTGATGGGCTATTTGTGAACTGGCAGATGCTTTGCATGAAAATTAAGTCAGGTCCAGCACATGAAATGCATGCAATAACCAAACCTAAAACTTTGTGCCATCAGTTGCACATAAATGATACATAGGTCCATTACTGTTTCATAAGCTGTGAGCTACATGGAGCAGCTGCTAAAATCACCCTGAATATCTTGTCAAATCTATTGTTACAAAAAAGTACAAGTTAAATAAGCATATGCAGCACATATCTGATAACAAGAGATTGTACCACTCAGGAAAGAATGCAATCTATGCCCAATTTTGAAAACTTTTGTTACAGTAAACATTAAAAAAATCAAGTCACAATTCATAGAGGCACTGATGAACATGAACAGTAGCAATGAAGTTTAACACCAAAAAATTAGCTGTGTTTTTAACCACTATTTATACACAACTTCAAGCACTCTTTAGAATGGGGCCATCATCTCCTGTTACCAGTAGGTTGCCGTTAGTCATTAGGTACTGCTGTAATAAACTGCATAGAAGCAGTTGGCCATAATAGATGAAGCGCATATGTAGAGTAAGAAGCAGACCCTGTTCTGGAAAGTCTTATTCTTAAAGTAAAATTATTATTTTAAAAGTATTGAGATGTTATTACATCATAAATGAGAGAGTATGTGCCTGTGCCAAGTGATTTCCCACACACACACCTCAGCTGCTCCCCAGAAGGGTAATGGACTTTCCACTGATGGAAGAGATCCATTGGAGACTCTAGAGACACCTTGCGTCTGAGATAGGGCCAGCTCTAGTCTTTATCATACAGTCACAATTTTCTTTCCCATTCTGTGCTGTTATTTGCTGACAGCTGTATATCAAGTGATCCAACATTAGTCTCGAGTTAATTGTGACCCTTTACCCTAGTATAAGCATGTAGTCAATACAAGTACATCAAACAGATATATTTTACAGTGTCAAAACAGATGAAAGCAATCTTTTTTTTAAGTCTGTGCCTTGCAAAACTCTCCTGCTACTTAAAAATTCCATTTATGAAATGGGGTGCAATCTGGTTTCTTTCATATTTGTTCAATAATGTGCTATTGTAGACAGTGCTGTCCCTGTCACATGATGTTTGCTTGGTAGTTTACGCATGGGGGCGGGGAGGAACACTGTTTTTACATAGAATGCTGTTTTCTGTTTGGTGTATAACTATCACTTTTGCTTTTATATTCTATTGCTTATTACATATTTTTTTTTTTCTAATGACCATTGGTCTTTATCAATGAGAATACTTTGAGAAGGGTCGGCTACTTGCAATATTTCTAAAACAAAGCAAATACTCCATTTGAAGTGTCTGAAAACCACGTTTTAGACTTACGAACATTATATGCAGTTTATCCTCAGTATAAGCAAAAGTATGTGGACTGAGAGGACTTACCTTTCATGCTGAAGAGCTCAGATACATGAGTAGTGAGTGAATTGCAGATATCTTAGTATCTGATCATTTGCAGAAGATTGTCTCACCACTACACATAGGTGGTTTTGCTTTTCTTAGTGCATTCTAAGAGAGATTTATCTCTTAGGATATTAGAAGAACTGATCTTATTTAGATTTACCAGTTAGGCTGTTATATACACATAACTTTGCCGTTTAACCTAGCTAACATGTAAAAATGCTTTAGTTTTAAAATCTCAAATTCATAAAAGCAGGACTTTAAAATGGTTGCAGTTACTTAGGTTTACATTAAGCATAAGCTGATGAGCATTTAAATGATGGTACATTC
The DNA here is from genome assembly GCF_000690835.1 of Fulmarus glacialis. NCBI lineage: Eukaryota > Metazoa > Chordata > Aves > Procellariiformes > Procellariidae > Fulmarus > Fulmarus glacialis. The sequence continues at coordinate 4,859 of NW_009198478.1, read as the reverse complement.
AATCATGCAGCTTTGTTGAAGTGTTAAGAAAAAAAGAAGGGGAAAAAATGAATGCTATCTATTTATTCTGCTTTGTTACAGTACTGTGAAATAGCACAGCTTCTTGGTTTATGGATTGAAAACTTTTTTCCATTATTTTACTTAATCATGTTAGGATTCCAGTTATGGTTTTATTTTTGAATGCAGTCTCACCTGTAGTCCTTCATCTTTTATATGGCTTTACTGTACTTCTGTTCTTTCATACTTGCATAATGCATTATCTAGGATGAAAATAAGTCTTAAATGTTAATTTTTAAAAGTAAAATCAAAAGAAACTAAAATCTGTATTTCTCACACCAAAACAGGTTGCTGTGATTACTGAAAGAAAAGTTTCAGATGCTTCTAAGTTTAACGTTTGGGCCAGACTGTCAAAATATCCAACGAAAGGAAAAATTTTCAAATTCATTTTGAAAAGCTTACAAAACACTTAGAGAAGCCATTAAATTAGAGATTCTGTCTGTCCTAACTTCAGCTGTTTAAAAATTACACTCTAAATCCGAGGCACCTCTGTACGTGCTGTTTTTTCCTGTGGACTGAAAGGGAGCCTAAAGTGACTAACTCTTAATTTTAAATGCTTTAAGGCAACCAAATTCTACCAAGTATTAAATATTCTGATATCAAACTCTTTGACATAAAGACACATTTTTTTGACTTGATAAAACTTATGTTCACATTGTGTTTGTATTGGGGATTTTTTTGTTCTTTTTTCAATGTGTTATGCATATTCAGTACATCGTAGCCTTGTTATTTGCAGACACAAAGTTTAGGCAATTATCTGATCTGGGCGTGCTGTTTCTCTTTTGTCCCGGATAGCCTGTGAACTATTGACTGATTACAGTCAGAAGAAGTGATAGAGAATTTAAAGCTAACATGTTTGAGGAAAGAGGTATCAGGTTTTCATCTTATGTTTGCTTAATGTTTGTTGATTTCATTCATTTGATGGACAGGAATTAATAGCAAACCAGACTTCATTAGTTTTAATGCTTAAAGAGCAATCTTTGGGGGTTTCCTGTTGACAAGACCAGACTTAGAAATCAGAATTTTTATCTTGCATGAAATATTGGCTCTTTTATAATAAGTAGCAAAATTTGGCAGAGGAACTGAGAATTCAGAGCATTGATGCATTGAAATTTCGGCATTTATTATAACTTTAGTTATCACAGGCTATTAAGTTGCATTATTTTAGCAAAGCTAAAATTTGCTTTTAAGCAAAATTAACTGGTAGAAGTCAATATAAAATGTTAATGCATATACTTGTATTTTCAAGAGTTTGTATAAATATGAACTAATTGACACAGCATTGCTGTGAAGTGAGTATTTTTGTATGGCCTCATAATACTGGCTGACATACGGAGGGTTTAACATTAAATTGGAGTACGGATTAAAGATTTCAGGTTAGGTACAGTACTACTTTTGTATTACCACCAAAACCAGTGCTTTTTATGGATGCATATATTCTTTCTCTCATGCTGTTTAATAATCAGGTTGGATCATTGCTATGAAAACACTAGTAGAAAATTGTTTCCAAGCTTACCTATTTAGAATTACTTACTCCTCCTCAGATCATCTTCTACACTGTGATTTAGGAATTAAGTATTACTCAGTGAAGTTTGTCCGTTGTTTGTGACTAAATGGAATGAGTCAGTTTATGAAAAGCACTGAAATCCATCTCTTGGCTGCCAGCAAAGTTGTAAAAGTGTCTCAATCTAAAGTACTGAAAAGCCTCTAAACAGATGCTGAGAAGGTAAACTCAGGAACTGTCCTGGTTCCAGCTGGCGTAGATAGTTTTCTTTCTAGTAGCTGGTATGGTGCTGTGTTTTGGGTTCGGTATGAGAAGAATGTTGATGTGCATTGATGTTTTAGTTGTTGCTAAGTGGTGCTGACACTAATCAAGGACTCTTCAGCTTTCCATGCTTGGACTGGTGCAGGAGAAGCTGGGAGGGAGCATAGCCGTGACAGCTAGCCCAGCTGGCCAGTGGCGTATTCCATACCATATGTCATGCTCAGTATATAAACTGGGAGGCGGTGTCTGGGAAGGTGGGATCGCGGCTCTGCGGATGCGCTGGGCATTGGTCGGCAGGTGGTGAGCAGTTGCGTTGTGCATCCCCTGCTGTGTATATTCTATTATTGTTGTTGTTATTATTACTACTGTTCTACTTTCTCTTATTTTAATTATTAAACTGTTTTTATCTCCACCCATGAGTTTTCCCACTTTTGCCATCCTGATTCGCTCCCCCATCCTAGCGGAGGGGGCGGGTGAGCCGAGTGGCTGTGTGGTGTTTAGTTGCTAGCTGAAGTTAAACCATGACAGCAACATCCTTTGATTATCTGGAATGAGCTGAACCCTGGTTGTATGGGCAATATATAGGAAATAAGAGTTTCTGTACTTTTTGGTCTTAATTTTCAGAGGTTACTACATAGGGCTTCAAGAAAAATTAAATACTGTATTTTTAAAGTTTATTTATGGCAGTTTATTTATAGTAAGTGAAGATGGCAAGTATATAAAAACTGTCCAACCGAAGGAAAAAATGCCACTATGCACAGACCTTTTAGCATAAATGGTACAAAACTCAGTAAACTCAATTACAAGCAATATGCCAAGTCTGTCTTTTTTTTTTTTTTTTTTAAAGTAATAATTCAATTCCCTAAAGCAGCGCTTCTCAAACTTTCTGATTCTTCATCAATAAATTAAGTTGTAGGCCACATCTTATTAGGTCATCTGCAAACTCAAAGCTATCATATCCCGGTATTAAAATGTAGATCTCTTCTGGAGTATACTGTCTATTCTTCAGAGTGGCTATGAGCCTCAGAACATATTTCTGCATTGACTATGACTCAGGAGTAAACTTTCTGGGCAGGTTACAACTTACCATCAGTTTTGTGCAGAATAGTAGAAAGATTTTCAAGGTGCACAGTAGCACTGATCAGAGCTATGGAAAGAAACATTGATCCAAAGGGCTGAGATCCAGGCACAGTTCTACTGAAAATATGGAAAAATTAATAGTACAATATGGGAAATTGGGGGACATAGTTCCTACTGATACCCAAAGCAATTCAGATGTGGTGGTGTTGTCTGTTAACTCCCTGTTCAGAGTTGCTTTAGCTGGCACTTTCAGTGTAAATACCATAAACTGTCCGAGTCAGTTTATGTAGCTTCCGTGAGTGCCCTCCGCTGGCATCAGATGATTCTCTCCCACATTATGAGTGTGCTGTAATTTTACCAACTTTTTTGATCATCCACTTATGTCTTTAGCATGTATATATCTCTGTGTGTTTATTTTAGTGGAATTTAACTTACCTTAATTTTTTTATTTTTACCCTTTTCACATGCCTAATGCTGGTAGTCCTTACAAAACCTTGAGACTTCCTGAACTTTCATTTCATCGGTATCTCAAAACTATAATGCTCTTGCATCACATAAGCCTTTCAGTTTCTGAAAAGTCATCTTTTAAGTGGTTGTGATATTGGTGAGTTTTTAGTCTGTTTGTGCACTGAATTTTCTGGGGTTTGTTATAGCTGAGGCTGACTCTTGCTTTTGCAGCCTCAGCTAGATAAAAGTCTCGTAAGATTTTCGGATAAAATTCAACATCATTGGGGTGATACAAGCCCTATTTATACATGAAGAAAAATCTGCTCTTAAAATAAGATTCTGCTTTGAAAAAGTAGTCAGTTGAAGTCAGAGATTAAAATACACCTGCCGCATGTTTGTGCTTTTGAGATCAACTTAGTGGAATAAAACTTTCAAACATTACTGCTCACAGTCTGTAGCCATTTTTAATATCAACGTAACTTAAACTAATTGAAAAATATTTGCAAAAAAAATTCAAACTGCCACTTACGTTACAAAATTTAAATTAAAAATGCTGGTATGTGTAAGTGGGAGGTAGAAATTAAAGACCATTCTGATTATAAACACTTTGTTTAATAGAAAAGTTAGTGTAAAGGAATGACCCTCTTTGCTCAGTGTCTCAGCAGCTATTGATACTGCTAAAAATCTTGAGTGCCTCTGGATCTTTATTCATCTATAGTTTATAACAACTCAGAGTGGAATTAGTCTTCTAAAGGGTTCTGCCGCTTCCTGAGAATGACACCTCCTAATTTTTGGTAGTCAATCATACATTTTTTATATTCTACAGTGCTTGGTGTTGCTCAGGTTTCAATTTTGTGTCCCATCTAGCTGGAATAAATTGTTGGGAGGAAGCATTGAAAGGGAGATTGATGTGAGGGTTTTTTCCAGTGAGCTAGCTAAATCCTGATTTATGCTGTTCTCATTGAACCTGACCCCTTTGCCACTATACAGTACTATGTATAGTGCAGCACGGTATATTCTCTGTTTGAGTGGTATTTAGCTATGTATGCAGACTAGCTGTATGAAATTGAGCAAGACAGAAAAACTACTGGGAAAAAAACCTACAGAGGAATATATTGATGCAGTGATGAGCAGTTTGGCAATACGGGTTTTCAATTTGTGGGGCTTGTTAAGTCCAAAGATGGTACCAGGTGCTGAAATAACTGGCCAGGAAATTTTTTTCCACCTACTTACATGAACGTGCATATCTTTTGGTCACCAGTCTCTCTTATAGTTGTCAGTGCTCTATCCACATGATAGTGTATTTTGCATGGGGATACCTTTTGGATTTATTTGGGAATTAAAGCTTCTGCACATTGCTTGGGAGTTCCTAAGCAGAAGTTTTGCATTGCAGGTGTGTAACAAAGCAGAAGTGATTGTATGCTGACATTCTGGATAGCTTACCAAAATGGCCCTAATAATGTTGGCTTTCTAGATACCTTGCAAATGCTGTTTCCCCCTGCCCCCCTCC
>NW_009198477.1:10672-16305 GCF_000690835.1 Fulmarus glacialis | reverse complement strand
GATTCTATGATTTTATGATTCTATGATAACTTCTAAATTTAATTTTTTATTCTTTAAATATCTCCTTTATCTGTCCAACTTGAATTGCTAAATCAAAGGAATTTCTAAGAGACCATGATTCCTGAGACCCACTGTATAAAGGCTGATGATTAAAATGTACCACTGTGCCAGAAAATGTTCTGATGCGCGAATGTTGACTCTGTAGCTAATGTGTGTTTTGGAAATTTTTTCTTTTTTTACTGCTGCAGTGAGAGAAATTACATAGTAAAAGTAAATTACCTTACTTCCTTGTGTGTCATCAACACAAGAATAGATTAAATGGAGTGCTAAAGCTAAAGCTATGGTTTATATTTAAATATCTGTGGTTTTTTAATGGCTTTACTTTGTATTATTAGTTATGTTACCATTTAAGAAATATTAACAAAGCAACTGAGACCAGTGTTAAATGCTAAGCATGCTTTAAAAATGTTATGATGCTTTAATAATAACCCTGTAAGCAGACTCTAACTTTACAGATTATGTCTGTCTCTTCTAAAAAATAGAGATCAAAAATAAACGGCACAAAAATCCTAGCATAAACAGAGTAAAGAAGTCCTACAGTTTTTTTAGTAATATGCTTCATGGCTCATCACAAAACAGAATAAAAGATATATATGTATTATTATGACAAATAGCAAGTAGAATTTCTTATTATTGGCTAGAATATTTATAGAACTTGTAGAATTTCAGTCTACAGGAAGTATGCAGGACTTCTGGAAATACCTTGTTTTCTTGGGTAAGATGTTATGATGACAGAAAACATGTTACAAAAGGTAATCTGGTAATGCAGCATCTAAACAGACCTTTTGATCTTTGAATATGAGGATAATAATTTAAAACAAATCTCTAAATTATTTTGATTCTAAACACTGAAGAGATTTTTTTTCTAGGACGTGACTGAGTACTTTGGGCTCTAAGCAAATTGCCAAATGCTTCCCAGCTCTTTGGTCTCAGAGATGTGATATCCCAGCCTGGTGAATGTTGGCAGAGCTACCTCAGAGAGATGAGGTATGAAGACTGTTCAAAACCATTCCCTATAGCAACATCTTGGCAAAAGTAAGTGTTTAACAAGCCAGAACTAGTAGGTTGTGATCTTCCAATTCTAATTCTTTCCACCACATATTCATCCAGGGCAACTTTTAAATCAACCTTTTCAAAGGTTTATTATCTCTTTATCTGGGACATTTTTGTGTACAAACACAAAAACACAAATGCAGTGAATATCTGATATTCTTTACAAAAATAGAATTAATGAGTATCAGTGTTTAGACACAGGTCTGACCAGATAGTTTTGGAAGGATTCCTATTCTTTCCTAAATTAGTCAATATAGTTTCTAAATACTAGTTGTGCCTATCAAAAGGAATCCAAGCAATCTTTAATATAAATAAAGTCTGATTCAGAAGCTAAACATTGTGGGGAGACGTCGAAGCAAAGGAAGGGATATAGCTACCTATTCAGTGCTGCCTTTAAGTCTAGCTGTTATGAATGAGACAACAGAACTGACCTTTCTCATTGGCAGCAGTTTCTGAACGGTGCTTCCAGACTGACAGCATCAGCAGGAGAGGGGGATGGAAACATCCAAGGAAATTCAGGTGATAGGATTATGTGTACTGCAAAGGTTAGAATCTTTATGGGTACATGATGTTTGCATTCCCATATGTATTTTTGTATTTATTAATATATTTTTATATTTTTAAAAGAAATTATTTCAGATTACCTTGATTTTTAAAGTGTTTTGCTGAAGCGCAAATTTAAATGTATAGCTGTATTTTAGAAAAGCAATGAAATTCATATATATTAGGCAAAATGTTGAATCTGGCTTCCTGTTTGAAAAAAAGTAAAAAACAGTCTTCCAAAACAGTTAGGTTTCTGATGGTGCAGTTCCTTATCAAATATTAAATAGAAGAGAAAAAGGAATTTGCTTGGCTGCCTGACAAGTGAACACAAGTCTACCTCAAAAGAAACAGAAGCGGTTGCAAAAATGACAAAGTTGAAGACTTGCTTTCAGGGACCAAATTCAAGAATCTGTACTTTACCATGTACTTGTACTATCAGTAGGAGAGGCACAAAGAGAAGCAGAGCTCCTCACGGAGGAACTGGAAGAACCACCTCTTCTAGATGTTGATGTCCTTTTCCTCATTACATCTGGAAGATATAACCTTGCTGTTCCTAGTTTCTAATTTTGCCATTCCTTTATTTGCCTCCAGGTGATCTCAGCACTCACCAAGACAGCAAAGGTAAGAAGAGGTTCTCTCTCTCCAGCATGGCACAGTTACCAGTCTTTGACAGGAGATGGGTGAGCAGATTTCCTGGTCCAGTGTCCTGGTTTTAGCTGAGATAGAGTTAATTTTTTTCATAGTAGCTAGTATAGTGCTGTGTTTTGGATTTAGGATGAGAATAGTGTTGATAACACACTGATGTTTTTGTTGTTGCTGGTCACTGCTTACACTAAGTCAAGGACTTCTCAGGTTCTCATACTGCCCTGCCAGCGAGGAGGCTGGAGGTGCACAAGAAGCTGGGAGGGGACACAGCCAGGGCAGCTTTTTCTTCTATTTTTTCATCTCTTTCTCATCTAATTTAAATTAAGGCACACTTTCATTCTTTTAAAAAGTAGTTACCAGGGATTTGGGCCTGAATTGTATATTAAGTGTTATGTTTTTATACCTGTAGCTCTTCCTGTAAGTTTTATACTGTTACTTTTTCCCACTTTTACTCTTAAATACATTATTTATGTTTATTGTCAGTATATTCTATCACATATTTGAATGATGACACCTAATGCAAAACTTTCATGGTAAAAGCTCTCACTGACTTCAGTTTTTTTTTATTTAGCTTGGGATATATCAGCTGAAAGACAGGTTACGGTCTGGGTGCCTGACTTCAAGAACACATTTGATCCACATTCCACTGCTCATGAACTGAGCAATATCTGGGTTTTGGACTGTGTTCTGCCATGACTGTCATAATCTCTCTTTGCTTCTTTTAGGGACTCCAAATGGCAACCACATTGCTGTCTACGCAAAGATTATAATAGCAAGAGTTCTTCCACTAAAAATTTACTCCAAAATGTTTTTCTAGACTCACATCTTATTGCCATTCTACTCTCTTAAACTTTCCTTAGTGTTTTGCACGTGTATCTTAAGTCTGAGCCCACAATTTATTTCCTTCTGGTTTGATTCTTTGATGTTGCTTAGTTCAGGGCTAGCTGGCTGTGGGTGAAAAATGAAAATCAAATTAATCCCAGCATACATGTCCACACTGCCCATCTGCCTTTCAAGGATGAGGCATTTCTTAACAGTCAGTTACTAGGAGTTGTGACATTTTTGCAGCTTTGATTTGGCATTTGTGAATATGGCTAGTTTTTAGTTCACCCAACTGTCAAGGTCTACCATTGTGATGCAGCAGAAGTATTGTTTTTTATATGAGCTGTCTTAATTGAACAAAAGACCAAATCTGTGCTTGATCAGCTTACTAAGATAAAAGGACATTTTGGCTTAGTACAGAAAGGCAGAGGAAAATAGCTAAAATTGATTACCCTGTTTATCGCTGACTCAATTTGTTGGTTCCCTTGGCAACTGACATTGAGGTAGATGGAGTTACTAGTAGCCTGAAGGAGATCAACATGTAAGATTTCTATTTCTATCAGCGACATTAAGCATCTTTTGATTGTCAGAAGTATGGAGAGAAAAGTGCAACCTTAGTGGAGGGATTAGATTGCTGTCACTCTAAACGTAGTTAGTCTGATCTAATTATTTTTTTGAAATATTTGAATCATATGCTGTCAAGAAAATGGGAGAATATTGTGTTGTACTACTGTATCATTTTCATTTATTGTTTTGTTGTCTGATCCAGAAAGTAAGCAAAGTGAAGCTTAGTCAGTGTTCTGTGTGAAAAACCTCTAAGAAAAAACCCTCTCCAGAGTTTCAGCGAGATGTGATAGTCTTTATTTTTATATATTATTTCCACACTCTGTTAGGTATTTGATATAAAATTGCTTCATTTGAGTTTTGGTGTGATTTAATTTTTGTTGTGGAAAGTGCTTGGAAATCCTATGAAACTCAGAAAAGGTGATTTACAAGAATAGGAATCTTTTCATAAACTATGTAGTTCACAAATCCATTGGACAGGAGTAAACACTGTGCCTATAGGTTTCCAGCAAAGATGTGGACATTCCACAATCTTGGTGGCCTGTTTGGATGCAGCTCTCTCTCTTCAATGTATTTTTATTTTTGAATGCTCTCTCCTAAGCCTACAGAAGGAATGGCTGGGAGATTATATTGTTTGTTCTGCTTACAGGATGTTGTTCAAGACCTGTGCTACAACATTTCCTCAGAAATGTATGTTCTCATGTGCTGTGCTTTACTGCTGGAGATTTTCTTTTCTGACTCAGTCCAGCACCTTATTTGGGTCCTTATTTTTGGTTTCTGATCAAACTGATCCATGAGGATCTGAGAGCTGGGATATGAAGCTTTTCATGTCAGTATTCACATTTCTCCTTTCTTCCTTGAAGACAAGCTTTTATGAAAAAGCAAACAACGGTGAAGCCTTTTAAACCTGTTTTCAGACACTTTTGGACAATTGGAGCATGAAAATCAGAGAACTGGGGAGCCAGACCCTGGCTCTCTGTGGCTATGTCTGTACTTTGGGATCTGGGAAACCTTCCCAGTTTCCAGACCTGGACACTTGCCCTGAGCACGTTGACTGCCTGTAGGACAAAATCTGTCTGTGCAGTTTTCCATCCACACACGCACGCATACATACACTTTGTTTCTAAGGAGAAAATACAGGCATGTAGGCCAGTGGGGAGACCTAGCATGTTCCCACAGTATACCTCATCTGGATTGTCTGGTCTTGCCAAAAAGCCCACTTAGGATGCAATTAAACATGTTTGGAGTGACTTTTTTTCGGTTGTTTTCTCTGAATTTTAAGTGAAGGCATCTATCTCCTCACTGGGACACTAAGAGCAACAGCCCATATATACATATGTAAAAAAATTCAGACATTTTACATAGCAGGGAATAATTATATCTGGGAGGTTTCTGTATGGCTCTGTTTCAGACAGTTTTAGAGCATTTCCAGTTAATATAGGTCAAGAGAACAGGATTCTTACACACTGAATGGAAAGCATTCAGTTGCCCATAAGAAACATATGCACTGCTGGCAGTAATATAGCAGCCACGGTAGTCATCTTTGGCAGACTCAGATTTTTCTTGCTGTGTAGAAATATTTTCTCTCCTATTCTGCTTCCCTCTGCTGTTGAATATGTGTCTAAGAGTTTGTAGACTTCGCAGTGGACTTTCCTGCCTACAGATTTCAAATCTGCTACCTAAGGAGCTGCCTCCAACTAATAGAACTAGAATAAAAAAATCAAAATATTAAGTCCAGTTTTCTCTTTTGGTACTTATTTTTTGATGTTTAAATGAATAAATTGCCTTGGAGCTTTTCTCTACATTCAGTACTGAGTGCTTACATATTAACAGCTGCACACAGAGTAACCTTTTAAAATAGGGTTTTATTTAATTAAGCCATATGCTAGCAACAAATCCTAACCCACTCAATTGTAAATTGTCACAGTTGTGCAGTGTGCTTTCTC
>NW_009198477.1:0-10659 GCF_000690835.1 Fulmarus glacialis | reverse complement strand
CTGCTGAAATCTTATTTGCTTGGTTTTCTGCCATAGGGTATATATCTGGAACAAACCAAATTCTCAGGCTTAATGAGGAAGAAACTAAAAGTCCCTGAAAGCCTATTTTGTTCGATAGTTTGAGCTCACCAGAGAGATCAGCAACATCAAGAGTTCTGTTTCTGGCAGAGCTCATACAGAAAACAGTCACAGAGACACTTTAAAGTGTGCTGAGACACAGACACTGAAACCATCCCATCTGGGAGCAATGTCCTAGCTGGCTGTGCAGAAGATCGAAATGAGGAAGGCCTTCTTGGCACTGGGGTATTAGATCTGCCTACCTTTTTTCTTCTAAGCTTTCTTCTGAGGGTGTACAGAAATAAAGAAAACAGAACATAGAAAGGAAGTAACATAGTACTTTGTAAGGTCACTTTTCTCTGTTTTAAGAATCCTTTTTCCTTCCCTCTGTTGCTGATTAAAACAGATGAAGTGGTAGTATGGATTAAATTTATACAGCCACAGCATTGCTAATTGAGATTTCTGCCAATGCCATCAACAAAGCAACAGCAGCAGTGATTCGTACCATAGAGACAATCATAGATTTGTGACAAGAAACTGAAACAAAGTGAGGACATAATGCTGCTACCTTCTTGAATATCATGGAAAAAATTTCAACCCACTTCCCTGGGGACAAGATTTCACTTCATTTCTGGAATGCCAATTTTAGAGTTATTTTTTCCTTGCCCACATCTGACAGTGAAATCTTATCACCAGCACTTTCCCCCAGTGTCCCCTGCTGACATAGGATATTAAGCTACCCAGCTACTGCTCTTTCCAAACCAGGAAAATAAAATAGATTTGCTTTCAGGTATTCATTGTTTTTATTTAGCCTGATCCAAAGCACGATGAACCATTCTTCCCCTATTAGAATAAGATATTTCCTTCTAACCAAGAATAAGTTATATATGAAAAGCCTGTCCTAAGCAAGAAATGGCCAGTCTGTTTAGTCGAGAAAAATTCAGGAAATTCAAATTAATTGAGTTATTTGCCTCTAAGGATATTTGTGTGATCCTCTAGTTTTAAGCTCTGAGAATACACCTAGGTAGTACTGCAACAGACAAGTTAGAAATTTAGCTTGATATGTGTATTAATATCCCATTATATGTTGACCAGCATTCAAGGAGCTGCCTGGGGTTTGTTATATCACTAACACTCCAACTCCAGGATGATGACATTATGCAGCCTCTGAATTTCAGTTCATCAGCACTCAAATAATGTATTTCTTCCTCTACCCTTTTTTCATTTGTTCAGCTGTAGAAATTATTTTATTACTTATAGGTGATTAAATAGTTCTGCTGATTATTTGTTCTTTCCATGGTCTGGATCTACCTGGATTGCTTAATTCATATCTATTTTATGAGAAGTTCATTTTAATTTTTTTTTAAATTTGCATAATTTGGCATTATTTGAAAAGAAGATCCTGATATCTTTCTAGCTAGTTTCCTAGGACAAAGTTTAGTCAGATTTCTGTGAAGCATGTTTCTATTATTTTTAGGATTTCACTGCACAAGACTTTAAAAGACAGGGAAATAATATTGTGATTGTCAATACCATGGTTCTAACTGTGACTAAGAGAGATTTGCTTTTACGGCTCAGGAAGCAGTTTCCCCAGATTTAAAGTTGGGTTACTGAACTATCAAGGTTTCAAGATAGAATAATCCTCTTTCTTTTCCTATTTCTTCTCTTACTTTTCACTTCTGCTTCTGAACATGTTTCCAAACGGGAAGTAGTACACTGAGAGAACAATATTTTTGCTTCACAGCCAAGCTGCAAAAACTGGCAGTGGCTGCTTTGCAGTGGACACAGATTTGGGACGTGCTTTTGTCTCTTCAGTGATGAGATAAAAATCAGAGTTGTTTTTCTCTGTCACAAAATAGCTAGTCAGCAGGTATCATTAGCACAGATAAACCACATGTTAATGATTGGAAAAGCCTCAATTACAATTCACTGTGTGGATATCAGCAACCCTCACCTCACTTATAGTTTATCAGCAAACTATTAAAAAGGGCACTTTTCTTAGTCTGGAGTTATGTTCCATAAGAAAAATATAATTTTATGCATTTCAACAGTAATTTTTCAGATGACAAGCATGCAAACACTCATGCAGTTGGGCAAGGAAAGCTGATGAAATTCAGTGTTCTGTGCTTTCCTCTCAGGACTTGTGCAATACCATATCCATGCAGTCCAGTGCAGACAGTCTGAACTAACAAGTAAGGTTTAACAGTTAAATAGAATAACTGCATTATGCTCTATTGTGCCAAATACCGAAAGAGGAAAGCTGACTTTTCGTCTGACAAGGCCGTAGCAATGTGTTAAGATCAAGGTATGTGTACTCAAGAGACTGCTGATGCAACAGTAGATCAAGCAGTTTGCATTAAATCAACTCAGCTAAAACATATTCCAAACCTTAGTCAAAATCAGTTCTGGAAGGATTATATTTAGTGCTAACAGGATGCTTAGTCAAAGGCATCACTGGTAAAATGAGAAATGCAAACTGAGATTAGAGATATCATTGAAAAAATTCCTTTGTGTTTTAAGAGGATTTTTCAGGATTTTATCTGTTATTTTGGGCAATTTATCCAGGTCATGCTGTGGAAAAACTAAGACATCTTGAACTTTATAAAGATCTATGGATTTGCTGTATAGCAGCACAGATGCTGCAAAAATCTTGGCAAGATGCTTGTTCTCATGAGATTTCTTCCTCACTTTTCAGAAAAATATTTGCTCTCAAAGGGCAACAGGTTCCCTAGACTTCAGTCTCAGGACCTTTGTAAAGTAGTGCATTGTATAAAGGGGTCATTTCACGATAAAGCTGAGTTTTGGTGACTGATAATTCATTTTTGCTAGTAGTGGATACACCTGTACAGCTTGATGTTTACAACCCCAGTTTTAGAGCATGTGTATTTCAAAACAAAAAGCTGTAGACTAGTAGTACAAGTTTAAAGAAGGAGAGTAAGAAGTAGCTACTAACAGTATCTAACATTGTATTTCATGCAGGCTTTTTTTTTTAGGAATGAGAAGATAGTAAGAATATTTCTTTACAAAACAGGTAGGAAACCTTTTGGTTCAGGTAGGAAACTGTTAGGTTGATTTTGCTGGGGAATCAGTGAGAAAATAGTGTCCTTGTTTAATTGTCGCTGTGCAAGCCAATAGCATTTGTTGTGTTCCCTGACTGAATTACAGAATCATAGAATAGTTTGGGTTCGAAGGGACCTTTAAAGGTCATCTAGTCCAAGCCCCCTGCCGTGGGCAGGGACATCTTCAACAAGATCAGGTTGCTCAGAGCCCCGTCCAACCTGACCTTGAATGTTCCCAGGGATGGGGCATCTACCACCTCTCTGGGCAACTTGTGCCAGTGTTTCACCACCCTCATTGTGAAATATTTCCTCCTTATATCTAGTCTAAATCTACCCTCTTTTAGTTTAAAACCATTACCTCTTGTCCTATTGCTACAGGTCCTACTAAAAAGTCTGTCCCCATCTTTCTTATAAGCCCCGTTTACTGAAAGGCTGCAATAAGGTCTCCCTAAAGCCTTCTCTTCTCCAGGCTGAATAACCCCAACTCTCTCAGCCTTTCTACATAGGAGAGGCATTTCATCCCCCTGATCATTTTTGTGGCCCTCCTCTGGACCTGCTCCAACAGATCCATGTCTTTCTTGTGCTGAGGGCTCCAGAGCTGGATGCAGTACTGCAGGTGGGGTCTCACCAGAGCAGAGTAGAGGGGCAGAATTACCTCCCTCGACCTGCTGGCCATGCTTCTTTTGATGCAGCCCAGGGTGCAATTGGCTTTCTGGGCTGCAAGCACTCATTGCTGCCTCATGTTCAGTTTTTCATCCACCAGTATCCCCAAGTCCTTCTCGGCAGGGCTGCTCTCAATCCACTCGTCGCCCAGCCTGTATCTATGTTTGGCATTACCCTGACCCAGGTGCAGGACCTTCACTTGGCCTTGTGGAACTTCATGAGGTTTGCATAGGCCCATCTCTCTAGCCTTTCAAGGTCCCTCTGGATGGCATCCCTTCCTTCTAGAGTATCAACCGCACCTCTCAGCTTGGTGTCATGTGCAAATTTGCTGAGGGTGCACTCAAGCCCACTGTCCATGTCCCCGACAAAGATGTTAAATACTACTGGTCCCAATACGGACCCCTGAGGGACCCTACTCGCCACTGGTCTCCACACAGACATCAAGCCATTGACCACAACTCTTTAAGCGCAGCCAACCAGCCAGTTTCTTACCCACCAAGTGGTGCACCCGGCAAATCTATGTCTCTCCATTTTAGAGACAAGGATGTTGTGCGGGACAGTATCAAATGCTTTGCACAAGTCCAGGTAGATGATGTCAGTCGCTCTTCCCTTATTCACCAACGCTGTAACCCCGTCGTAGAAGGCCACCAAATTTGTCCAGCACAATTTGCCCTTAGTGACGCCATGTTGGCTGTCACCAATCACCTCCTTATTTTCCATGTGCCTTAGCATAGTTCCCAGAAGGATCTGCTCCGGGCACAGAGGTGAGACTGACCGGCCTGTAGTTCTCCAGGCCTTTCTTTTTTCCCTTTTTAAAAATGGGGGTTATGTTTCCACTTTTCCAGTCACTGGGAACTTCACCAGTCTGCCACAAGTTTTCAAATATGATGGAGAGTGGCTTAGCAACTTCATCTGCCAGTGCCCTCAGGATCCTCTGATGTATCTCATTAGGTCCCATGGACTTGTGCACACTCAGGTTCCTTAGATGGTCTCGAACCTGGTCTTCTCCTATGGCGGGCAGTACTTAGTTCTCCCAGTCCCTAGAGCACTTGCTGTGAAGATGGAGGCAAAAAGTTGTTGAGAACCTCAGCCTCAGTCAGTTGTAGCCAGGTCTGCCGTTTCATTCATTGGGGGGGTACAGTTTCTTTCATCTTCTTTTGTTGTCCTATGTACCTTCTTGTTATTTTTCACGTCCCTAGACAAGTTCAGCTCCATCTGTGTCTTAGCTTCCCTGATCCCTTCCCTGCACTCTCAGGCCATAACCCTATAATGTCCCCAGAATGTATA
Organism: Fulmarus glacialis; assembly: GCF_000690835.1. NCBI lineage: Eukaryota > Metazoa > Chordata > Aves > Procellariiformes > Procellariidae > Fulmarus > Fulmarus glacialis. The sequence continues at coordinate 5,593 of NW_009198477.1, read as the reverse complement.
TCCCTGCCTCTACTGCCTATGCATTTTGGTTTTGTGTTTTAGTTTGGCTAAGAGGTCTTGACTTAGCCAAGCTGGCCTCCTGCCTCCTCTACCTGACTTCTTGCACATCGGGATTAAGAGCTTAATCTTTTAAAATGCAGGTTTATACCCATGTAACTCCTGGGGGAAAGACTGTTTCTGATTTTCCATTGGCTTTGTGAGCTTTGCTGCCTTCAAGTTATTAACAGATTTTATTTTCAAGTATGTTTTTTTCCTACAGAAAAGGCTTCAGTCGTGGTCTTGTAAACATCTGAAATATTGCTTTGATGATAGCCATGCTTTCAAACAGGAAGAAAAAAATCTATTATATTCTATAGCTGGCAATTTTCACTTATTTTTTGGAGCATGCATGGATATCCATATACAGCCTGTATTAATAATGTCTTTTAATAACACTAACTACCCAGGCCATTTTATTTGAGACATTCTGTCAAGCTGCTTTAAAAAGGGGTTGTTCACATTTTATATTGTCGTCTTTTCCAGGTTTTCCTACTGTTACATTAATTTCCCTGATCATTTTGCATTGTGTTCTCCAGCCGTGTGTTTGTGTTGCTATATTTTACATGCAAAATTAGGTAATTTTTTTTCAGGAACGCTTAATAAATTGTAGACCTTCCTAGCTTTCTAACAGCTGTTCAAGTACTGTCTACAGGGACTTGTCAGGGGTCAGGCGTTCTACAGACCAGATTAATGACATCTGGTCAGTTCAACTCCTCACTGCACGAATGCTGGAATTGACTTAGTCCTGCAACAAAGCTTCATTCACTTTTCATAGGCAAGAATTACTTCTGCCTAGCACCTCTTCTTGATGTACAAAAGTTTCTATAGCTTTGTCTACTTTAGCATTTGATACCTCCAGGGGTAAATCCATGGCAGAATATTAGGATTTCCTCATACAGTTAACTAAAGTGCCTGAATCTAAAACTAACTTAAATGTTCAGGTACATCTTCATCTCACAGGGCAGTGCTGTGTACAGCAAGCAACAGAAAGCTCTATTCGTGTTCTCACGCTGTTTTCAGCTCATTCAGAGCTAGCTCAAGTATCTCCATGTTGTGCAACAACCTTGTTTTAAGCTTTATTTTCTAATAAAAAGTGTTGTTAATGAAATGATGGATGAAGTGTTTATAAAAACTCTACCATTTGTCAGATAAAATGGAAAGAGATCTGGCTAACAACACTGGGAGAGAAGAGTGATGGAGAAGGAAAAGGAAAAAAACCCAATGAATATATGGGAACTTAAAAATAAAATACATTCCTGTTTATGAATAGAGCCTATTATTTCTGTGTTATGCTCCCAATATACAAGCAAAAGAGTTTGGAAACTGATTCGTACTTTTATTTGTGGTTATTTTTCAATCCCAGCTATCATATTCCAAAATGTTATTGTGTCTGCCGGTATCAGCAGGCATGGTGTCTTCTACATGAATTGAGATGAACTGATGAAGACGTGAAATAAGCATGTGTAGGCCATGTCTTTGAGAGGATCAGACAGCGGTTGTACAAAGAGGTAGAGTGTATAAATACTTGCTGAGAAACTTCAGAAACAGTCTGGACAATCAGATTAATACATGCAGGATTATGTGAACTTCTGAAATATTATAAACTCTTCAGTTATTAAATAATAAATCATAATCATTAAGAAATAGTGCCTCCCTAACTAAAGTGACAAGTTAGTATAAATATTTTAGATTAATTTTCAAAATTTAATGAGGCATAGAATTTGCATCTAAAAAATGTATGACTACACATCAGTCCACTTGCAGTTCAATATTAAGCACCAGTTTGGGTGCTGGGAAATCTACACGTTTCCATAAACACCAATATATTTTAACATGAGGTTTAGCCCGCTCCTTAGTAGGCTGAACAACCCCCCGACTTTCTTCCTGCCATCCCTTTTTAAATTGTATTTTAGATGATACTATAAATGGCTGACATCCAAGATTTTAGCTGGTATCTGGAAATTAGTAAGTCCAAATATTTCTTCAGAGAATAAAGCATTTAAACCCCCTATTCCTAATTAATTCCATCAGAAACTCACAATGCTAGGGCCATCATCTGTAATTTTTCTGTTTTGCCTCACATTTTCTGTTTTCCTTAGTTTTCTATTATATAAATATCTGGAACTCTGAACCATAAGGGAGTATGGAAACAGAAGTGTTAAAGGAAAAATTCACTAATATTTCAATACATCAATATCAAGTGTCTCTTGCGATAGAGAATTTAATAAAATTAGCAGGACATCCTTCCCAAACCCTGTGCAGTTCTGGGTACAATATATAACAGTTTTTATTTCCAGTTTGACTTACAGATTTTTTTTTTTTTTTTTCAATTAGAAAACAGTATTTCCCTGCAGTTCTGACTGTTCAGCCCTTCCTCTGACCTCAAGGTTAAATCCATCCTTGGAAACCCAGGTTCTTCTTTTTCTTTACATACTATGTGTAGGAACCTGGGTCTCCTTCCCCATCAGTGGTCTTGGGAAAGTGGAGAGGAACAAACCTCTGTGTGTGAGTGTAAGACTGTGATGCGATTTGTAACCAGTCATCTCATTACTGGAAGCCTCTGCCTATGTTTGCCAAGGGTGTGAGCCCTGTACCTGCCTGCAACCTGTTATTGCGACAATTGTGTAATATTGCTGCAGCTGCAGGTTGGCCCAGGAGGCTGACCGATGGCTTGTTAGAAATACAAGGTGTGTGATAGGATTGTACAGCTTGCTTTTTCCAGCTCAGATTGTCTTTGGATGTTGGCAAGCCTCACGTTCTCAAGCACCTGATTTCTGCTCCTCTGTCTCGTTTGTTCCTTTGATCACCCCTGCTTCAGTCCTCACTCCGCTGCTGACTTAGGTCCCTCATTCCTGGTGTCTGACCTTGTCCCCTCACTGCTGTGGTACTTGGTTGTTTGCTCTGTTCCTGTCATCTGCTTGCTGAAATCCATCTGCTTCACAATCCTCTTGGATACTCTCCTAGCCCCCATATTGTCCAGATATTTGTCTTCTGATATGTCTTCCTCTTGATCTTGGTCTGGCTAGCCATGTTGTTGTCTAAAGCATCCCTTGGAGCTTTACTGATCTCTCTTTGGCCTGATGAAAATACCTGTTTCCACTGGTGAAACTGAGGAAGCCACCCAAGGATATTTTTATCACTGGTTTTTTGCTTATGTTCAGATGAATTAATATTTCTCTCAGCATTTCACAGCAGAAAGTTATGTCAGTTTAGGTTTTGTGACTGACTCCACCTGCAGCACACAAGCCTTGATTAAGCTGATGTTTTACCAAGCAAATTGCTTTTGTCAGGCCTGTAGTAGTGTGGTATTGATTACCTGAGAAAGGAGATCCATAGTCCTCTTACCATGTTTCAGGGTGAAACTATCTCAGACCAGTAGTAATTCTGTACCAAGAGCAGGATTTGCCACTGATTAGGGTTAACTTGGATCATGTCTGCAGCTCATAAAGGGCAGCTGCTATTAAAAGGATGTCCTTGCAGCTGCAGATCTCCATGAGTTTATTTTCATATTTATTTTAACGGGACAATCTACTGCAGTAACTTTCACATAAAGAAACAGTGGCCATGATAAAAGTGATCCTTTTAGTCTACTCTCAGTTTGTACTCCTTTGAATGCCTAGGGATAAGTTGGTGAAGAAGCTTAAGACTGAATAGTGTTCTATTGTAACATTACAGGTTTTTCATAATTTCAATTAGATGAAATTGCTAGTGAGATCCATCCTGTCAACAAACAGGCTGTATTTGGAGCCTCATCACAAGAAGCTCTCACTTTGCATGAACAAGGTAACCTTAAATGAACTGGTATTTGCAAAGTATTATAAAGGTCAGAGTCTACTCTAACTGGCACTCTTTTTATCAACTATCTGATTATTCTTTTACTCCTTTGTTTGCTTAAGGCACCAAGTCAATGCCGTATATCTCTGCCACAGTAGTTGAAGCAGAAGAACGTACTGTACTAATAAATAGTAACGTCTGAGTTGCAGACAGAGTCATAATATTTGAAGAGAAAACAAAATCTACAGACAGAAAAAATCTTCTGTGTGGTTTCAGGTAGGCCTTAATAGATAGTCAATTTTTTTCACTTGCAAAGCTCACCATATATGACTGTATATCAAGTTGTTGGCTATAGAAAATAGAGTCAAGCTTAAGCTTGTTTCTATAGTACTGAAAGGAGCTAAGTTTCCCGGAAAATAAACATAAGTGAGTTTCCTAGGCACAAATAAAAGTTATTTCAATAATGCTCCGAACAATGACTTCTATACCTGAGGCAGCTTTTGCAGAAATTGTTACTGTTAGTTGCTGGTGATAACGGGAAGTTATATTGCTGGATATCTGTCCTCAGCTTCATAAAGTCATCTCTGCTCTCTGAGGTAGTTTTGCTCTGTGCTTTTTCTTTTCATTTTCTTTGCTTTATAGAATTAAGAGAGGCAGCAGTATGAATGAGAGTGAATTATTTATAGGGAGCCTTGTTTCATTTGAGCAGCATTCAGATCAAGGGGTGCTAGTGTGACAACAGCTGTAGAATGGTGTTGGAACACTCTGTTATGCCATCTCACCCAGCCCCGTGTCCTCTGACACAGTCCAAAAGATACAAAAACCCATCATCCCCTCCCCAAGTGTCAGGGTTTGGACTCATGAACATGTAGCTGCATGATAAATTATCATGTGACATCTGTTGCAAAGCATGTGCAGGTGTGTTCTCCAGCTTCTTGTCAACTCTTTTCATTGAGGGGTAAACAGAGTTAAGGTACTTAATGTTTTTCATGAGATAAAAGTATCACTTGCAATAAAGCAATTTATCACAGGTAATTTGCCGCTATGTTGAAACCTTACGTGCAACATCTTAACAACATTTCTTTCTTTATCACACTGAGAGACAAAGAGTGAACCTTTATGAAAAAGCATCTCCTGTGAATGAATACAAATTTATTCAGGGAATGGAGAGACAGATCTCAACTGCATTGCAAATTAAAGATTACTTTAGATGTAGTATATGGAAGACTCGAAAGATAGGCTCCCTCTTTTTAATTTATTCTTAACTTCTGTTTCATAAACTTAAGCTGATATTTTCCTAAAACTATTTCTAAACACCTTTTTCTAAAGTGGTAATGTAACCATGGCATATCATGGCATATAGTTTCTATTTTATTTCCTCCTAGATAAGATGCAGTGCACTGCTTATGCGCTCCTCAACACCATCATGAAAAGTTAACACTGAATCTCCTTTAGGTATAGATTGTAAATGTGAGTGTACAGTTGGGATTGTAGAATGTAATTTGATTTCTAAACAAAATTAGAAATCAATTGCAGAAGAAAACTCTTAAAACTAGATGTAAGAGATTCAGGGAAAGTGGTAAAAATTGTACTAAGGTCATACCATAGAATTCAGAAATAGTCTTTAAACTACAGGAAACTAACTTGGGACCTTAGCATAAGTATATCCGTTTTGACTCTTGACATGATGAATTTATGTCAAGATTTTCCCACCTCCTACAACACAATGTGTAAATAAGTCCTATGCAGTTTGCATACTGTCATGGTTTAACCCCAGCCA
>NW_009198476.1:0-313 GCF_000690835.1 Fulmarus glacialis | reverse complement strand
GAAGACACGAAAGGCCAAAGCTCAATTAGCGTTTAAACTGGCCGGTGTTGTGTCAGACAAGAAGAAAGGCTTTTTAAAGTACATTAATAGCAAGAGGAGGTCTAAAGAAAACATTGGACCGATACTTGTAGAAGATGACTAATCCGGATGAAGAAAAAGGGGAGGCATTCAATGATTTTTTTGCCTCCGTCTTTAATAATACTGATAGACCTTGGGCTGCCCAGTCTCCTGGAGGGGGGGACCACGACTGCGGGAACAGTGACTTTCCATTTGTGGACACTGGCCTTGTAAGGGACCAGCTGTATGTTCACCA
>NW_009198475.1:14908-42587 GCF_000690835.1 Fulmarus glacialis | reverse complement strand
CCACTGCCGGCACTTTGCCTTCTGCAGTCTGTGATGAGGGCTAACATCACCGGCATCCAGACCTTTTATCCCTCCTCACCTGCATAACCAGAGAACCAAATGGGTCTCCAGGAGCATTTCTGCTTTCCCCCTCACTGCAGCATCTTGGGGCTGGGGTCCTTCACAAACAGAGCTTGGACCCAGCAATCCACGCAGCCGCCAAGACTTGGGGGTTATTTCATCTCCTTTCACTGTGGCTGCTCTTGGCCAAGCTGCTCATGGCCAGCAGCACCGAGTCCTTCCTTAAACCTCTTGAGACACCCCCAGCCACCAATAGAAAGGCTGCAGCAAAGCTATGAGCAGGGCAGGGAAGAGGAAGGAAAAGAGAAGCAAATGGCAGAGCGGAGCAAAAATCCCAGGCAGGGCAAGTGGAAATGGGTGGCCCCAGTCGTATGTGGCAGGACTCCCCCATCCCTCCCTTGGGATGGTCATCAATACGTCTGCCTGACCACGTTGGCAGTGAGATCCCCCCGACACTAACACCCAGGGGAGCAGAGGCGTAATGCAGATGTTTGCTGCTCAGCTCTTCTCCCTCCCAGGAGAGCTCCCAGTCAACCCCAGCCCACTTCTGTCCTCCATCCCTTGTGGTCCCGAAACTAAATATCTGCCCTCCATCCCTCTAACACCATGGGACCTGTGAAGCCATACAGACACAAAGCAGACAAGCCCGTCCATCAGCAGCAAGTGCCAAAGAACGCCTAGCTGCTAATACATTTACCCAGCCCTTGTGGAAATATAAGGGTAGAATAACACTAAATGAACCCTCTTCCTGCTCTAATCTGTCATTTGGGGAATTATCATACTTTATGCATCCAGCAAGACGTGCTTCACTTCTGAAGTAAAGAGCCTCAGCACGGATGTGTGTGCACAGGCTCACCCACGCAATTGTCCACAGCCCTGGCTCTTATCGCCTGCTTGATTTTTGTGCAAGCCTGAAGTGAGTCCTAGTCCTGAGACAGTAATTACCATGCCTATCCCGTGTCTTACAAAATGACAAAATTTGAGTCTTTGATAGCTGCTCATATTAGGCCCAGAAAGGTTATCTTCCAGCACTCCCAGCCACAGGGAAATACCGTCCTTGCCTCAGAGCTGAACGTGGACAGGCAGAGATCCCAGGGCCCGTGCGCATGCCAGGGAAGAGCAGGCAAGCAGGTTCGAGTCCCAAGTTCAGGACCACTGGGTCTCCCCTCTCTCCCCAAACTACAGCTCCTTCCACTTTTACATTTTAAACACAGGGGCTTCCTGGTAAGTGTCCCTGACGAGGTTGCTCCATGCCACTAAATAAATACGCTGTCATACTGCTAGTACATAACCTCTAAGCACCAGTGAAAGGCTAAAAGCTCTCTCTGATACCAACAGCTCCAGTGGAGTTGTCCCCCCATTTCCTCAGGCTTTCAGGCTCGGTCAGGAAGGGTTGGAGATCCCCACACTCCTCGCTGGTCCGTCAGGGCTAATCTGGCTTTTAACACCAGTGACACACCGACGCATCCAGCCTGAATGACCACCCGGTCGCTTGCGGCGGAGCTGGTTGTGCCGCGCTCATCGACAGGAGCACCAGGCATGACCTCACACCCTTGGCTGTGAGGCGAGGCACCCCACTGACTTGTCACTGCTTCATCTCTTCAGGGCGTACAGCAGAAGAGCAGTCTAGTCGGGAGCACATGTCCTGGCAGATATCCGAATTGATGTAAAGCTGATGTCTTCTTATTAGTCTTTATAGAAAATAGCATGCTACATTTGGAACCAATATGGAGCTAGGAGGTGTTACAATCACAAGTGAGGACTGAGAAATAATACAACAGGACCTGAAAAGTTTACAAATCCTGTACAGACAAAAAATAACTGTGAAGTATAATCTGGAGAAGGTGCAAGCCAATATACCTGGGGAAAATAATCAAACCCACAGGTATTTCATGAAGGAGGCACTCAGAAATCAAGGGCTAAAATAAGTCTGCAAGCAAGAGATGAGGAATGAGTGTGTGCACGTTTGAAAGCGAGAGAGCAAACAGGAGCCTGGAAGAGCACAGCTTTTCTCAGCGGGAATTACACAGCACTAAAAGCACGGGGTCATATTGCAGTTTTAAGGACATTGAGATCCGTATTTAATTTCCGCGCAGTCGATGCTGCAATAGCATTACCTGGGGGGGAAGGACGCAGGACTCCCTCCCCGCCCCCAGGCGAGCGCCCCTGCCTTGCTAAGAGCCCCCGGAGGCCGGTGGCTGCCCCCAGGCTCAGGCCCCGGGATGGGGGCGTTCGGGCAGCTCCATCGCAGCCAGGTGCCCCGGGGCAGATGCCCCCAGTACTGCAGAGGTTCCTCACTCCTGCTGCCTTCCTTTGGGTGCCGTGGCACACGGCCCCGCGCTGCACAGGCGGCAGACTGTGCAACAGTGCACAAGAAAGCGGTGATTTGAAAAATCAAAGAGCAAACCCTCCCAAGCAGCGCTCAACAAGCTCTTATGTTCAAATCTTTTGCAAAAGGATGACAAACATTACTTGTTGTCCGTGCTACATTTGCACTACACAAAAGCTTGCAGTTAACCAGTTTTGTCCCCACACTGCAAGGCCGGGGAAGAGTCGCATCCCTCCAGGGTAAATCGTACGGCTGCCCGTCCCGCTGCCAGCAACTCGCCGGCAGGCTGCAGACGCTAAGGCAAGGGGAACAGACCCCGTGACCCACAAATGAAATCATGGAGAGGGACAGAAAGAAAAAGCAAGCTGGGTATCAGCCCTGAATGGGAACCAGCAGGCATGGAGATGGAGTTGTAGATTATTTTGCCTCTTTGCCAAAAGGCTCGATTTTCATCCTCAAATTATTTGAAAATTAGCCCCACAGTAGTAGCCCCTCCCCTGCTACCACCAGCTGAGCAGTTGGGTCATTTATCTGAATGACAAAGAGCTAGTGACAGTCCTCACCTCTTCCCGAGTGAAGACGGACCTGCCCCATCAGGCTCTGAGGACGATCTTCCAGCCACCAAGCGAGGCTGAGGCTCAGCCATCTCCTGCCCACCCGCCGGAGTCAGACCGCTTGGTATGAGCAGTGCCCCTTGCTGCCTAGCGCAGCTGTAGGGACTGTTATTCGGATGCTGTCCGTCCCAGAGCATCATTGGGATGCCCGGGGCATTAGCACAGAAGCCCAGAATAAATTCTTTTCAGCAGCTTGAAGGATGAACCTCACACGGCAGATGAGTATTGAGACCACACTGACCCACTCACGCCTGAGAACAAAAGGTTTCATTGTGCCCAGAGGAGGAATTTCTGCAGAATGAAATGAAATTACATGTTTTATTTCGTTGGGTTTTGTTCAGAAAGGAGAAGAAAAGGCTTTCTCTTCAGGAACCTGTAGGAAACTGTCATTTAGGAGCCAGGACTCAAGTACTCCCTTTGCCTTTGACAGAAGGAGAAAATAGTCTTCCTGCCACTGCTGACTTTCAGCCGGTGAAGGAGTTTTTTCTTCTACTGTCTCTACCATTTGCTGCAACGTGACTGCTCCCATCCTATTCCCTCCCTTAAGAGGACCAGGCGTCACCCCCTCCAACCCTACAAGAAGTCAAGTCAGATATCCAAGACAGGATTTCTTTCTTCTAAAAAGGGATTTTTCTGTTGTCTTACCCGGTTATATCTGCACCTGTAATCTCTATTTCGAAATACTTCCAAACCTGGCCCGAGACACCACTACAGAGCATCACATAAGGAAGCAGCGAGCATCCGCACGGTGCCTGACGGAGCCAACGGGCCTTCCAGTTCCCGTGTCAACGCACCAGGGCAGGGACATCAGCTGTGCAGTTTTTACTTTGAAGGATGTTTTTGGAATGTAAACCACTGAGTATATTACCAAAGAGCATTCTTTTGGACTTAGGTAATGCACATTTTCAGCTTTAAGGCTAAGAATCTTCACCAGAAGATTTAGTGAGCAAGAGGCTAACATGAAAGAGGAAGGATATGCTGTTATGTCTAGAATTAAAAGAAAATAAAATGTGCACAGTGAGAAAATACGCTGTTAAACTGGTCTAAATCAAAAGAATCTCTCACATATTTGACAACTAAGACAAGACAAGAAAAATCTCAAGATTTCTTTTCAACATCTAAGCTTTAAAATATACTGTATGAAACTCCCCACCTTGGGAAGGTCAAGATTTTCACTACTACCATGCCATGCCCACCCCGCAGCTCTCCTCGCTGCCCCCTGGGTTACTCACGCCGAAGACCTCGTCCCTCCTCCCCTCCACCCAGCCCTGCACATCTCGGCTGCTCAATCCTTCCCACGACTGCACTCTCATGGACTTCGAGCGGCCCGGGGATTTTCCATCCTGGCTGCTTCTGAGGAGTAAAATCCTCACGATCCTTTAATTTTGGCTATATAAAGTGGGGCTTTCACAGCTTTCCTTTGCCTGGGGGTTTGTTTTTATGCTTAAACATAATTTTTGGCTTGCAGCAGGACACAGCTCCAGGAGCTACAGCCTCTCCAGCATGGTTATTTAGCACCCCTCACTGGCAGCCTCCATAAACTAGACTAAAATGGGCTTTAAAATATGGAGGGAAGAATAAACAAAAAATGTACCAAATATAAGATCTAGAGAAAGCCAGACTGACAGCAACCACAATATACCTTTCCTTCCTAATTTTCAAGAAATTAAATTTCCAATACAATTGTAATATTCTTTAAAAACAGTCTTTCCTGCAAACAGATCTGGTGTTTCAAAAATCAGAAGTCTCTGGTCTCACATCTATTTTTTTCTGACCATCTACATCAAAACGTTTTATTTGAAGAATGTTTTTAATAACTTTAAGTCATTAACTGGGTTTCAGCTATTGAAGGTGAGCAGATTAAGGATGACACCAGAAATATGCACCCAGAGGACACCTCAATCTGTGTTCCCCTTACATTTGGCATAGTTACAAGATTAGGGATAGTTTTGAAGTCTTTCTGTTTAAAACTTGACTGAATACTGGCTGCAAATTTATTTGCAAGCACACAGATCTGTAAATTCCTCTGCAGAGTTTTGGATGGGCTGCTTGCCATTTTTAGTACTTTTCAACTTCATTTCATACAAACAGGAAATATTTTTTTTCCCAACCAGTCAAACTCACCGATGCGCCCGCAGCCTCCCAGGCTGCGCAAGACAGGTCCCAAAAACTGAAGTTAACACTTCTGCATGGGGGTTTTGTCTTTTTGTTAGAGGGCAGGGAATTTACTGCTTCAGGTATGATGTCCCGAGATATGACATTTATATTACTGTATTTTATACAGATTTTAAAGCTGTAAATCATTCTTAAAAAGCACATAGGATGGTATGGGGTTTTTAAAACTCCTTATCCAGGCAAATTTCCAAACACGGATTTTAGCAATGAGCATACGAGGTTGTAATTCCTTTATTTGCATACTTATAGCGACAGCAACCTCAGCCAACTGTTTGCAGCGATTGTTAATTCACAGCTCGCAATGCAGTATCTTTACTTATTGATCCAATAAGCTCTGCCAATATACAAACTCCATTATATCATCCAGTAAAACTCTCGAGGATCACTCCTGACCTCACAGGCAAAGTACTGTGTGTTCAAAACATATTACTGGCATGCAAACCCTTACTGGGGAAGTCTGCTGTTCCATCTACCATAATTACATTTCACTTACCAGGAATATTATCAGCAGTGCCCTCAGGCTATTATGATCTCTAGTTTCTGTGATCATATTTTCAATGACTGGATTCATAAACTGAGCCATTTCCATCCCCACCAGAATGTTAGGATAGTACTTCCTTGGATGTCAAGATAAACACCGTGCAGTCTTTTGATTAGGATCTTCCTCTTTTCTTCAAAAATTGCTGAAACAGAGCATCAGTGTTGCTGGTAATCTTTAAAATTCAGCTCACTGAACTGCAGCATCCCAAAGAGTCTATGTACATCTCAAGTTTGTCCTAAAGTTTTTTCCAGGTAGAGAATCCAGGCTAGACACAGATGTGCCCGGCACAGATTTACAAGGGAGATGAATGGGTTTTGAGCCATTCCTCCCCGCCCTGCCTGCCGGGGGGGCCCTGGGGTAGCCATACCACTGTCACAGGGTGCCATCAGTCAGATGGCTTGTTGGTCTCCTCTTCAGCCACCCAAATACAAATTAAGTCTTTGTCTGCATGCTCAAGTGGAAAGCAGTTTGCACCTAGATACTGTCCATTTGGTTAGAAACTGGCTCAGCCTCCACCAAAGCCGGACCAGCGAGGCCAGGGATGAGCCTGAGCTCAGATCAAGGCAGGAGGCTTCAAAGGGCTCCCTGGCAAGCGCCAGCCCCCAGGGCCAGAGTGCTGCCTTCCCGGAAAGGGAAGTTTGGGATGGGGTTTGTTAAAAGGATTTTTTTTTCTTCTTTTTTTCCCCCCTGATGACTCCAGAGCCTCCCAGCAGTCTCACGTAAACACCTGCCCTCCCAAAGAGCATCGTCCCTCGGCAACCTGCCTCATAGGAAACTACGGGAAATACATTCACCCATAATTTCATTGTGTGAAGAGCTTTAAACCCAGCCCTTTGCTCTGCCTGACTTGGAGCAGGGATTTGAAATGAGCTTTCTCACCTTTCAGACAATGATCTTGTCCACCAGGCTAGGGAATTGTTGAGGCAGGTCTTCCTCATCTCCTGTTGAAATAGTTTTATTTAGCACAAACAACTGCATTCATACTGGAGCAATGAGTAAAATCTGACATGAACTTAAACTTGCTCATTTTTTTCTTTCAGGATCAATGCATACACTACTATCTAAATAAAGCTGAAAAATGTCAGCAAGATGGACTCACAGCTCAGGATAAATTACGTATCAGCAGGGAAGTCTCTCCTCTGATGAGGATACACTCACAGACACTTCAGGTCCACACCATGGACCATGTTGCTTCAGGAACCCCAGTATAGTTTTGATGACAGTAAACGTACATAAGTACCTGTCTAAAACCTAAGTGACTGGGGAATCTAGAAGCAATAACTAAGGCATTTAAATTCTGGATTTAGGAAGACAAAGGTCTCATGCAAACCTAACCCAAAGTAGTCAGAATTCAGATTGCATCATCCTCCTCCTTATGTAGATCACCCTCCACAAAAGCTCCTCTGTTTTAATTATCAGCCAAAACAACAGCAAGTTTGAGAACTGTGTACAAGTTTGGGGAGCGCAGACCCGTGCTTAGTACCAGCAAAGGATGTCAGCCCAAATACCTAGTCCATCACAGATTTCCTGTGTGACTGTAACTACATACTAAAAGCTATGATGGATTTACTTCCATGGCTCATTTTCACTGAGCAAATAATTATGCTTAAAAATCTGAGCCCTACCCTCTGTGGGTCTCATTTTCCAACCCTAAATGCAAGCAGTATCTTCCAACTTCTTAATATATTTTGTGAGAATAAATACATTGAAGATTGACGAGCAGTCAGAAGATACTCTAACTTGCCTAAGAGATTTTTTTCCTTGAGAGGCTAACATAAGCAAAAAAACTTCTGTAGCTTTGGAGACAAAACACACATGCCAATCTCAAACTCCATCAGGATAGACAATGAAATTTTTTCTCACATACAGGTATTTGCATTGTGCATTCGCACATTTTAAATTATTAGGGGGATAGAATGATTTGACCTTGGGGCAAAGCTTGGATGTCATCCATCTACTGTGAACACAGTCATAAAACAGCACCGGCAGTTTGTATTCCTCTGCACAGTCCGCCAGTATTGCCTGCTGCGTTTCTAGATGGCAGCTAGTAAGAATTTTTCAGTGGAGCTTGCAAGTCAAATGAGTCTTTAACAGCGTGACAGGAGGCTAACAAACGTTAGAGGAAAGGTTGCGACAGAGTTCTGCATGTCTCATCTCTCTGGCTGCTTGCACACCGCGTCAGACAGCTTAGCTGGTTCTACCAAAACGTGCTGGGGTCGTCACGTTTCCCCAGGAGGCTGAAAGGACCAAGTATCTTCACACTGCCAGCGCGAGGGAGAATGGAACTCCATCTCTGGCATTCCCAAAACTAAGCAAATAACCATCATCTCAACGAAACAGCTGTAAGTAGAAGCCATGAAAAATCTAGTCCAAAAGGGCTACGCAAAGACCAGCGCCCTCTTATCCTTTCTCTTCCCTCCGAAGGGGTGATGACTTCCAGGGTCTCTGCCTTTTCTAAGCTTTGGGTGAAGGAGCTAACGTCTTCCTGAGGAGGAAGGACTACCTCCACATTTCCACCCTGTGAGGACAGAGGAGTAAAGTCTTACGGGTGCCGAGAGCTCTGCCTCGCAGTCCCTTCTCAGTGGGAAGGATCAGCCCCTCCAAAAGTATGCAGACTAATGGGGTAGTAAAGATTTCCTACTCCCGGCACAAGGGAATGCAGAAACTGCGGGCAGGCATCAGGAGCAAGCGTTAAGCACTAAAATAGTCTCTTGAATTGATCAGGGATCGCACAGCCTGGGGACCACTCTTAGCTAACGGTGGCACTCGTTGTGAGTGATCTATATATCCATATATACATACCTAGACAGGTAGGAGTGAGAAACGTCTCTCTGTGTATGTATATTTATAAAAAATGTATGCATTTGTATATATAACTAGGAACATATCCAAATCCTACACACTTAGATATGAAAATCAGAGAAAGGCAAATTTCTGCTGGAAGACAGAATTTAATTCTGAAACCACTACTTTGGTGGGTTCCTCGCTCCTTCCTTATGAAAATTACACTAATAAACTCCAATACATAAAAGTGCCAAGAGAGATGATTACTTATCAAGTAATCGCAAGTACAGGTACCCCAAAAATAAAGAGATAGTTAAAGATCTGATCCCAAAAGACATTTGTGCAGCTCCATAATACTCTTTTTCAGAAAGTTTAAGGCTCACAGGATGATCACCCAGAAACCACCCTGATGCATCTCAATAGTATTTCCCAAAAACAAAAAAATGCCATTTTCATACACATTTCTGGGCAGTCTTTTAAAAAGATTTTGGATCAGAACGAGATGCAATTGTATTCTTATGTTTTCAAATTATAAAGACCAATTTCAGCATTTTAATGCCCTAGCAGATATAATCAACCACATGAACTCAGAGCTCTAATTGCACTTACTGTTACACTGTTTTCTGCGCTTACAGCTTTGTTTCTACAGAAAATAGGTTAATATTCTCTTCTGTGAAAAAAAAATTGCTCATGCTAAATGAGCTACAGAATTACAGAATTCTGCTGGTGTTGGAAGGGGCCTCTGGAGATCACCCACTCCAACCCCCTGACAAAAGCAGGTTCGACTGGAGGGGGTGGCTCAGGGCCGGTGACACAGCTGCTCAGTGCCACAGTCCTCTCCCCAAAAGCGAAAGCCACGTTCTTCGAGCGCACCCTAGTGAAAATCCTGTTGAAGCCTTTTTTCCTGGTTTAAAATCCTGCGAGGATCTATACCCAGCTATCAGTGTTTTGCTGCCTTGATACTAGGATCTGGATTTTAAAAAAATATATTTAGTAAAGAAAACAAGGAGAGGTACCTCAGTACCTGATAAAATCCAGTTAGGTAATTTACCTGTCTATGAATTACACTAAATTACTTTTTGCAGTGATACACTGAAGGTGAATTACACAAGTCTTCACAAAGGTCTTGAAAAATTAGACATTTTTCTTTTGAGTATTTTCCTTTCTATATAGAGATGATGTTGTTGCTGTTATGAAAGACGCTCGTGTTTCAGTAAGTTAAAATCATAGAATCATAGAATATCTCGAGTTGGAAGGGACCCAGAAGGATCATTGAGTCAAACTCCCTGCTCCTCGCAGGACTACCTAAAACTAAACCATATGACTAAGAGCATCATCCAGATGCTCCTTGAACTCTGACAGGCTCAGTGCAGCGACCACCGCCCTGGGGAGCCTGTTCCAGCGACCGACCACCCTCTCAGTGAAGAACCTTTTCCTAATGTCCAATCTGAACTTCCCCTGACGCAGCTTCATTCCCTCTCCTCGTGTCCTATCGCTGGTCACCAGAGAGAGGAGATCCGCACCTCCCCCCTTGAGGAAGGTGTGGACTGCGATGAGGTCATCCCTCAGCCTTCTCTTCTCCAACCTGAACAAACCAAGTGACCTCAGCCGCTCCTCGTAAGTCTGGCCCTTGAGACCCTTCACCATCTTGGTTGCCCTCCTCTGGACACACTCTTAGTAGTTTGATGTCCTTCTTATATTGAGCTGCCCAAAACTGCACACAGTACTGGAGGTGGGGCTGCACCAGTGCCGTGTAGAGTGGGACAATCACCTCCCTCGACCGGCCAGCTATGCTGTGCTTGATGCACCCCAGGACACGGTTGGCCCTTTTGGCTGCCAGGACACACTGTTGACTCATATTCGACTTGCCATGAACCCAAACCCCCAGAACTCTTTCCATGGGGCTGGTCTCCAGCCTCTCACCCCCCAATTTGTACATATATCCAGGATTACCCCATCCCAGGTGCCGAATTTGGCACTTGCTCTTGTTAAATTTCATATTGTTGGTGATTGCCCAGTTCTCTAGTCTATCCAGATGTCTCTGTAAGGCCTCTCTACCTTCGAGGGAGTCCACAGCTTCTCCTGATTTAGTATAACCAGCAAACTTACTTAATGTACATTCAATTCCTGCATCCAGATCATTTATAAAAACATTAAAAAGCACAGGCCCTAAAATTGGGCCCTGGGGAACCCCACTGGTGACCGGCTGCCAGCCTGATTTACTGTAACTCTCTGAGCCCAACCCATCAGCCAATTGCTCACCCAAGGTATTACGGGCTTGTCTAGCCCTGTGCTGGACATTTTGTCCAGAAGGATACTGTGAGAGACTGTATCAAAAGCTTTGCTAAAATCCAAAAACCCGCATCTACTGGCTTTCCTTGGTCAACTAGATGGGTGACCTAGTCATAAAAGGAAGTTAAGTTAGTTAAGCAGGACTTTTCCCTCATGAAGCCGTGCCAGCTATGACCAACGACTGCATTGTCTCTCAAGTGTTTTTCAGTAATTCCCAGAATAACCTGCCCCGTAATTTTACCAGGCGCTGAAGTGAGACTGACAGGCCTGTAATTACCAGGGTCTTCCTTCTTACCCTTCTTGAAAACTGGGACCACATTTGCCAGCTTCCAGTCGACTGGGACTTCTCCAGACTCCCAAGACCGTTGAGAAATAACCAGAGAGAGGTCCCGCGGTAACACCGGCCAGCTCTTTCAGTCCCCTGGGCTGAATCCCCTCGGGCCCCATAGATTTATGCGCACCCAGCTGGAGCGGCAAGTCTGGAACAAGTTCAGAGGTGGCTGGGAGTTTATCATTCCCCCAGTCACAGTCTTCCAGCGCAGGGCTCCGGGGGTCCCAGGGCCCATCATCGGTGGTAAAGACAGAGGCGAAGAAGGCATTAAACGTCTCTGCTTTTCTATGTCCCTATTTGTGAGGTAACCAACCTCATCAAGCAACGGCCCGACATTATCTCTGATCCTCCTTTTGCTGTTAACATATTTTAAAAAGCCCTTTTTGATGTCCTTCACAGTGCTGGCCAGCTTGAACTCTAATCGAGCTTTGGCTGCACAATTTTCTCCCTATGGTGGCGAACAGCATCTCTGTAGTCCTCCCGTGTTGCCTGTCCTTGCTTCCAATGTCCCTACAGGCTTAATTTTTAAGTCCAATATATTCTTTACCTGATTTCACAATGCAAATGTAAGTATGTTTCTGTCATCAAGTATGTAGGCCATGCTATACTGCTAGCAGTAGGAGATTAAGATAAAACCACTAATGCATCCTGGCTGTGTCTTCTCGTGGTAAAGTAATTTTAAAGACATAGTTAAGAATAAATACATGAAATATCTATGGAAAGTATCCTAAGGAAAGGATCTTAAAAGGTAAAGGCTTCAGACTTGTAAAGGCCATAAATAACCTCGCAGTAGCCACTTGCAGAAGGTACCATAACAATAAGGAGACCTTAATAAATGGTCTTGAAACCATTTCATCTGCAGGATAAACCTCTCTGACGTGTTCAATTAAAAAGGACATAGCTAGGATAAACTACAGTGAGGCATATACATTTTTATTTACTACCACTATTAATTCTCTACTTACAGGACATATTGTTAGGTGTTCATTTCTAATTCTTTGAACTGCATTTGACTGTCAGGCCATGATGTGCACTTGTGTCCTTATCTGATATCTCATCTTTAGGCTAACTTAAACAAAACAGCTATGGAATTTCCTATACTTACAGATGACTCTCCACTGCTTAAATGAATGAGGAAAAAAAGAAAAACCCACCGCGCTCTCATTTTGTGCTAAGTCATTTTGTGCTACAACTGAACTAACAAACTCCCTTTAAATGTCACCTGTTCAAAAGACCTGCACGGGTGCCTACACCAGTTTTGTTTTGCTGCCTAGTCCTGCAGGGCCAACATGTGCAACTGAACATAAACCAATTCTGACCAAGACGTGCAGTATCCGTACTGTACTATTCATGGTTCCCAGCTGTCAAAGCACAGCACATCCTCTAATACTGGCAGGCACAGAGCTATCTAGGTCAAACGGTACTTAACCATGTCAGGTTTTCTCCTCAGCAAAGTGGCCACACTATAGACAGCTAAACCTGTCTTTTGATGCAGTTTTGTAATGCTCATGAAGAGCTGTGCTTGAGCTAACTAACATCAGCAGCTGGGATAACCCACACGGGGATAAGTGAGTGCTGACAGTACACATCACTCAACTGTATTCACATTCTGCTCAAGATTACTTGATAACACTTCCAAATTCACTGCTCAGTTCAAAAAACAGATTTTTTTTTTTCATTTGGCTGTTACCTCCTTCAAGGAGGGTGTATCCCTTGTTTCTAATCAAGCAGATGCAAATGGCCCAGTCAATGGTACAAAGCCAAACAAAAAATAGTGTCTTTCATCAAGCTACATTTTGCTCAGGAAAGAGCAATCAGACAGCAATCACAGGGCCTGGCCCTGGCCCATTTTCTTCTCTTGAAAGAAGCATCAGTTACATGTTGGCTGAACCTGCGGGCTAAATGGGCGTCTCCTCTTATCCCTTCCCTCCTATGTCACAGTCCGTGGAGCTGACTGAATTAGCAGTTTGACCCTTTCCTGGTCAATGAAGGGTTTATGTATCTTAGCATATATCCCTTCCCATTGCTACCAAATTGAAGGAAAACAATCTTATATGACATGCATCACTGGGTGAGTAAAACAGAAGTGAGGTCGGTCACTGGCACAAGCTCCCCAGGGCAGTAGTAGCGGCACCGAGCCTGTCAGAGTTCAAGGAGCGTCTGGGCAACGCTCTTAGTCATAAGGTTTAGTTTTAGGTAGTCCTGCAAGGAGCAGGGAGCTGGACTCGATGATCCTTATGGGTCCCTTCCAACTCGAGATATTCTATGATTCTATGATAAGTACAGCGATATATGACAAGTGTATCACAAGTCATATGGCCTTTCTGGTACAGTATGCACAAATCACCTATTTTTTCCAAACAATAAATGACTTAAGAGATTTAAAACAGATGCAAAACACTTCTATTTTTCAGATTAATTTGAAATCTTACTCCTTGTTTTTAATAACATGGGAGGGAGAGGAAGCAGAACAACAGAAACATTTAAGCAAAACCAATGTATTTTATTTCTATCAAGTTAGTATTTCATCTTTACAAAGTCACATGAAAGAACTTCAGAGAACTGCACCTCTTACAATTTCCCATTAGTTATCATGGCTACTGAAAATATAAAAAATATTTTAAACTTGTTTTAACCTGAAGCTCTTGTAGTTAATAGTTTTTGTAAAGTTCAGCCTCTGCTGTAACTGAACACCACAGTCACAAGCATCAAAAAGTTATAGGTACTTTCCGTATTAAGTTAGTAATGTCAGATAAACTACCATGCAACAGTACAGCACTGCAAAAATATCTCAATAAATTTAGATTGGAAAGATCGCATCTGAAATTTAGGACAGTGCTTGTACATAAAAACCTATAAACAAAAAGCTGTCAGCAAAATCAGTAAATGGTTGAATTATGTCAACAGTTGCATTAAATAATATTTAGTAGACTAATATACCATACCATATGAAAATAACTCTTTAGAAAGGTTATAGTTGATATATTCACTGAATACTTTTGTACTACAGCATTCATATTATGAATGGAACTGTTTCTGGCAGGGACATTTTCTTTGGTACAATGCATTTAAAATGAAAGCAAGTTGGCCACACGCATGTAAGGCAAGTGCGTATCAAGGCAGAATCGTAACAGAAAGCCTGTGATGGCAATGTCAGTAATTGCTGCACTGTATGTGCGGCAGATCATATTTAAAAATTCTTCTTTTGCAGCATGCAGCAACAAGACAGATTTTCCAAATCCTTCCGTAAGAAACTGCAAGTCCTACACCTCCAAAAGCACACTGTGAAATCATTGCTTCCTCAAAAGAAATGATCAATATTGTTTCTTCTATCATCAGTATTATGTAAAGCTGGAACTGAAAAACAAAAGCAAGCATTATAAACCATAACATACTCTGAAGAAATAAAGCTAAAACAGAGAAAACAAATCTAAAAATTTTCTGAAGTTGAGAGTTACTCATAATAGTGCAGATTAATGATTTCTCTACTAAAGAATTCCACTTTCATATATAATTCCAGAAAACGGAGTCTAGGAAAAGGAACTCGGTAACATTACTTGAAATGCAACAAATTTTGGCAAAAACACAAGCAGGCTTCTAGCAGAGACACCAAAAATGTCAAAGCTGTCTTGATGATATTTGTGGAAATATGTGCACCCATCTAGCTTCCAGAGTTTTCCATAATCTAGCAGTTATGAATAATTTCTGTATCAAAAAATCTGCTTTCAATTGCAGTAAGATACTAAACAACAAAATGTTATCTGCAGTAAAGTTGTAACCTATCAGGAAAGAAAATCAGTAAGTTAATTGACTTCTCCTGATTTTGGAGGAAAAAAAATTTAATTCAATTTAATTCAATGTTTATATACGAACATTTAATTCAATACATGAAGAAGTTGGGCATGTTATTCTGGAGACTATTTTGAATACATTTCTGAAATTTCACAATTTATTCGAGCTTTTTTTTTGGGAGTGGAGAAGGAAAGAAGTGGGTGGGAGGGAAGAAAGTGAAATCTTTATCAGGTCATATTCTGCACTTGGTGTAATTTTACAGCCAATTTTATCAATCTCTCCTCTCAAAAATCTGTCCTAGGAAGACAAATCTAGTATTATGGGACAGCAGCAGTCAGACTGCTTCATAAAACTAACATATCCTACATTCAAAACCTGAGTGCTGCAATCAAATACTATTTCTGGAATCCCCTGGGTGAATTTCTCTCCCTCTCTAACTTCTCCCTCTCCCTCTCGCTCTGTTCGTGAACATTCTCAGTTTCTTCATCTCTGACATCAAAGCACAGGAGTTCAAGCCGAAAACCTTGGTTCCTTTATGGGAAAAAAAAAAAGAAAAAAAAAGAAAGAATGCTCATAGAACATACAGCAATTACTCTAAAAGTAAATTTTAGAGCCAGTGATCCAAGCATGAGGTTATTTTACACACTTCTGTCGTCTTATCACATAACAGAATAGGAGCATGTTTGTACCTCTTCTAAAAGATTACTAAAATTTGCATTATCAAAGTGATATGTGAAGAATTTTTTTATTGCTGCCTCTGATGACTAGCATCAGCACTTACTTTTTGCGGTCCTTGTCTCTCTTCAAACTAACAACAGGGGTGGAGACAGATGCTTGTGACTGGAGTAATTCAGCATTAGCTTTCTTCTCAATAAACATAGCTATTTCATCTTCTAGAACTTTTTTCTTTTTCTCTAATTTCAGTTTTACTTCTTGGTGCATTAGCATACGATGTTCAAATTTAGTCTGCACCTGTTTAAAGCAAGCACAAAAAAATATATTTCCAACTAGTAACACAAGGTGGTGATATCACAATACAAAACCCCCCTGCAACTAAACAGCAAAACCTACCTCAGCTTGTGTTAAAAGTTATTAAGACATTGCAGTTCTTTCCCCAAACGGGTAAGACTAAAAAACAGCAATCCAGAAAAATAGTCATTCATATCAGATTGTTCTTATGGAAGCCAGGCTACTGCACACAAAGTACAGGTGGAAACCATGGAAGGCACTAAGTGAATATTAGATTTCCTACTAGATTTTACTATCTTTATTACACCAAAAATAAGGAGGCCTTTAGAGAGGAAACAATTACCACAGAAGGATTAAATCAGGATCTCTCAAGTAGAATCTACTTCCCTAAAACCAAGTGGGCAAGGAATCATACATAGTTACACAGGTATGTATTTTCATAAATATATATAAATTAATATGTATATTAATTACATTTACATATTAATATGTTCACACACAATAAGTCTGGTTGGGAGAGTTACTTGTGGGCTGCCAGAAGTTAACTGCTTTTCCGCAGTAATTGTTCTTTGATTGTTCTTTTGACATATTAATGGATTTTACTCTCCAGACGCATTTTGAGCAGTTTAAACCTACTGTGAAGTTGTGTATGATAACCAAAGGGTACTTCACTCCATCCTTCCTCGACTCCCATCTCCCCACACATAAACCCTCCTAGAATCCTGCTTCTGTACCCATCTGTATCAGTGTAACTCAATCTGAGGGCATGGAAATCAGAGATTTATTTCCATCTTTTGCAAAGAAGGAACTAAGAAGTAACTAAGATTATAAATATAACAGTATGCCTGTTTTACACAGTAGAGCTGTCAGTTTTTATAAATGTGTGTCTATCTATGTATGTATACTATTCATTTATTTATTTCATTGCAACAGTTAACCAGATGCATTGCAAAAACAGGTATACCAATAAAAACATTCAGGGTAGAAACAGTAAGGCCCTAAGTGACTGGTTGTCTCAGGAGTGGTAATGCTGCACATTGCACCGACAAGTTTCCTCTAAATGAAGGATGTGAAAGCAATCTTAAGTACAACAGAAATTCCTGTTTTTCTTTAGTTTTCAGATACACATACACACTTCTCAGAGAACGAGCAGCAAGAGTATATGGCAAATTTCTTTAGGAGTGACTGCATGATCACTTTCCCACATCAGGAACTGGGAAAACTTAATATCCATAATTCAATTGCAACACGCAGAGCTCACAAACCTCTATAAGTCACAGAAGGAAAACATCAAGGGGTACCACAGATACCGTCTAAGATCTAGCTGAACCTACTTTGAACACAACCAAGTATTCTTCCAATGGGATAGCCTCAACCCGAGAAGGATTGAACCTGATTTTTTTTTCCACAAGTACCATGGGGGACTTAACAGATTTAGGAAAAAAAGTATTAAGCCTTCTTCTTATTTAAAACATGCATCTGAACACCTCACAAAAACTGCTACATCTTTGCTGGGAGACTGAGGTACAGAAAAGAACATTAATAATACACACAGGTTTCCAATTTCAATTAAACCAGTGTTTGAGTATAAATACACATGACCATGATAGAGTCTGGCAGAAAGTAGATGAGAAGATCCTGTTTTGCCAGTCCAGCTTGACAGGACTAAATCTTCAACATATTCAAGAAATGTTCCACATCTCCAAATATCTTAAGGCAGCTGGGAATAGATGAGATTTCAAAAGCAAAACAAAACAAAACAACAAAAACAACCCCCCCACACTTTCAAACCTTTCAACGTGAGGGTTGAGCTTATATTTAATAACTGAACCTGGAGGTCATACAAAGATACATGCTGCACTCTCTTGGGCTGAAAAACAACGCATGGGATTTTTTCCTGAAATCTTGGTTTTTACAGAGCAACCTATGCATGAAAAGCACCTACTGTGCTGCTATGGCATACCGATGTTTCTCAGCATACTGCTAGAGAAGACAAAGAAACATGCAACCATTATATTCATCACACTCTTACTTTACCATATCACCTCCTACACTACTGACGTGTCCCAGCTATCCACCAAAGCCTTTAGATCATAAAAGCTCCCTCCTTCCAAAAAAAGACTGCCATTTATAGAATCATGTAAGTTGGAAAAGATCTCTAAGACCATCGAGTCCAACCGTTAACCTAGCACTGCCAAGTCCACCACTAAACTATGTCCCTAAGCACCACATCTACACGTCTTTTAAATACTTCCAGGGATGGTGACTCAACCACTTCCCTGGGCAGCCTGTTCCAATGCTTGATAACCCTTTCGGTGAAGAAATTTTTCCTAATGTCCAATCTAAACCTCCCCTGGCGCAACTTGAGGCCGTTTCCTCTTGTCCTATCACTTGCTACTTAGGAGAAGAGACCGACACCCACCTCACTACAACCTCCTTTCAGGTAGAGAGCAATAAAGTCTCCCCTCAGCCTCCTTTTCTCCAGACTAAACAACCCCAGCTCCCTCAGTTGCTCCTCAAGACTTGTTCTCTTGTTTGCTTGCGTCTAATCAATCTGCTAATCCAATCAACCTGTGAAATCTGCTTTTGATTTTAAGCATTACTGCCTTCAAAGTACTAGGAAATTGTAAATATCAACTAGCTGTGATTTTGCTAAGAACTCAAGCAAACAAACTCAAGACAGACAGGCATGCTTACCTGTTGCTCTGCTTCTTTCAGTATTGCTTCTTTCTCCTTCACTCTCTGCACAAACTGTTGCCTCATCTCCTCCTCTTTTCTTTGCAGTTCAAGGTAGAACTCATGCCTCTTTGCCTCATAGGCTTCCTGTAGACTGAAGTCCAAAAATGTAAGCAAGTCTCCAGTACGCTGCTTTATTCAATGTGGAAAACCAACAATCTGGAACATTATTTAAACAATTAATATTCATCTGAAATACTAATTTCTACAGCTCCCCACATAAAAATTCATAAACAAACCTAAACAGAAGTAAGCATCTTACCTTTCTAAATTTTTATTTAAGTAAACAACCCTGAGTAGAATTATTTATGCTAACAGCTCCTGGGCAATTTACATTTCAAAGTAAATACAGCATTTTAGGAATCTCATGTTCTAAAAGACTTGAGTTATAACTTTCTGCCTCCAACATGCAGAGCCTTTTTCTTTAAGTTACTTATTAATAAGACACCAAAATTGCCAGAAAAATCCCCAAAAATTTCCGCATTGTGAAACCTCAGTCTTAAAATAGGACATTACAAAACCAATGCATCTGGAGCATTAACACAACTAAT
This sequence comes from Fulmarus glacialis, assembly GCF_000690835.1. Lineage (NCBI taxonomy): Eukaryota > Metazoa > Chordata > Aves > Procellariiformes > Procellariidae > Fulmarus > Fulmarus glacialis. The sequence continues at coordinate 23,413 of NW_009198475.1, read as the reverse complement.
AAACTGATTGTTCCTATATGAAAAAAGTAGGAAAATAACAGGACCTTCAAAATATACAGCATTCTCTTTATGTAATGTTAAAATTTAAATACAGCAGAGTTACATTAATATAGAAGAAATACAATTTCCTAAGTAGTTCAACATCCAAAAGATAGGGTTACTTTCCAATATGCATCAACCAAAACCTCAAGACTACTTGTTTTTTCCTGAATCCTCTCTCCCAGAAGCTAATATACAGCACACATACCACACTTATATTTGAAATTATATAGGTGGTGTAAATTAGTTCAGATCATTGAGCAAATATCTGGCAGAACAAAACAGCAAGTAACGGAAACATTACTTTTAAATCTATGCCTCCCTTCCTTTTTTTTTTTTAAAAAGTTACTCTGCTAATTTCAGTACACAAGACAATTTTTTTCCTCCAAACAACAGGTACTTGAAATTGAGGAACTTCTTTCATATCAAAGCATATCATAGCAAATTAAAAGATGCTGGTAATTTACTCATATACTACTAGAGGTTTGACATTTTCGGGGTGTATACTACCACTGCTAGCACCACAGCGCTGGCAGGAAAAGTTCTGCTTTTCAGGGAAAAAGGAATGGAGCTTGCACACATATGTATCTCATACACCAAAGAGCGCACTACCTTTGAAAAGCATAGGTGCTTAATGACACAAGTTCTTCCAACAAAACATTCACCACAATCTTCTCCAAGTCACAAGATTCCAGAGAGGCAGAACTGGTGGATCAGAGCTGTGCTAATGGTTATTACAAAAACAATACGATCTGTCCAGTATTTTGTAGGACACAAGGCTTATGAACAGAACAAAACACGGATAATGTTCTAGCTCTTTATTCTGCAGCTATTCTCTTACACCATTCATCTCTTCTAACACTTCCTGAGTGGTGACTAGTCAGCCTTTCTCAGCTATGATGAGTTACTGTCCTTTGCCAGGTATCTCATGCCTTCCACTCTGATGTAAAATAAATATGTATGTACATCAAATACTTACATTTGCTTTATATTTTTAATACACATACACACTTTTGTACCAGTTTTTAAGTCTCATATTTTACTGTTTCTATTAAAACAGTTTATAAATTAAAAGACTTATAAAAAAGGACATCTAAAAACTTAATGATTTAGAGCAACAGTAAGCTTAAACAGCTCTCTTCTATATTTAAATTTACGATGACTGGGCAGTTTCTCAATTCTGAAGTTTCTTATTTGTATTCCAAATATAATCTAAGGAGAGAGAAGAATCGTCTTGAAATTGCACATGCAGACTTAATGTTTGTAAGATCTCAAGGTCAGAGCACTTTTCCTATTCTACCTTATTTGAGCAATACATTGCAACAAAACAAATTTGGAAGAACAACCTTTGTGGGTTTGGGTTCAGCTTTTTTTTATCAGCTGTGAAGTAACTTAGGTCATCCTGAAATTATAACTACCACGTGAAACGAGGGCATGGTTTTCACACAGCATATTAATTCACACTATCTTTAAGTTTAGACAGCATATGTAATAACAATAAAGCTACAGAACAGGTTTTTCAACTGCTAGCAATCTCCCTATACACACTTTTGGGCCCTGTGTCAGTTCTGCTAGCTAACACGCTGCCTTTGGGTGCAATAAAGCCGCTAGAGCAAACGCTAGACTCAGCTAACATGCTGCAATGGCATCTTCATTGGTAGACATCTCCAGTGTCAACCTAAGCTAGTTTATCAGGTAAAAGCAATTTTATTTTGAAATTAGTAAAAGATTCACTTTGAAGACATTGGATTTACTAAGTAATCAAATTGCATGTATAAAGAAGAGGAGAAATAAAAGTGTATTTTTTAAATCCCCCTTCCCCTGGACTGAAGTGTTCTGGAAATCAAAAGATAAAATTAAAACAATTTTCCTCTTCTGTGTTTGGCATAGCAGCAACATAATGATCTGAACAGTCTTTGGTTTTAGGAGGAGGGGAAAATAGTTCACCAGATCTTAAGCCAATCATTTCAACATTACTGCATCCATTGCTCACAGTAAAACACTTTTCCATTTACCTGAAGACTGGTTTCACCGCTTCTCATATAGCACATTATGAAAATCAAATTCACAGGTTCTCTCATTCTTCTGGGTTGGACCCTTAGAATTTTACACTCTGTACAAAACCACTTGCAAAATTAATATGTTAAAGATAATTATTTAAATAATGTATTCTTACTGAGGTTTTGGAGGAAGGGAAGGGATTGTGAAGAAAGTCTACACCTTACTAATCCATTACATACCTCATAACAGCACTATTACCTACCTTTCTAAAGAAGCATAGCTGTGACATACACTTTTTCTAGCTGCGTAAGAGTTAGAACATGGAAGCCTAAATATAAAGATGCAAATCAAACGTTATGTTCATAAATAAAGACTCTGATTGAAGTGAATTCAACTCTCAGTGGAACACAATGTTTGTGTGCTTTGAACAACACAGATATTTACACAATATTTTACAATTTGTTCATTTACATTTAAAAAAGCTTTCAAATTTGAAAACTACACTTGTAACTTTTTGCATAACATTTGACTATCAATTAAGGTATATCAGAAAAATTAAAAAATTTAAAAGTTAACTAGTGGCAGGTATTTTTAGCATGGTCCCTTGACTCAGTGAACTACCTAAGTTGATATTAAGCAATGCTAAGGACGTGGTAGATCTAAATAACTATCATTTTCCCAGTGAAGGCATGAAAAACACGTATTTTGGATGCAGTTCAGTCTTACCATAAGGAGGTTAAAATATTTAGCCCAAATGCAAAGGTGTGCGGTTGGTCAGATGAACTCCATTTCCAAGTGACTTCTTAAGAAAGAAGTCCAGTAGCCTTTCAGATATTAGGTTTCCTTTCTTAGAAAAGACTACTAGAGTCATATCAACCTTCCTCTACGTGTGAACTAACTTACATTACTGAATCCTTCCTGGTTTTATCTCATCATCCTCAAAATAGGCTGAAAAATAAACATGTTTTTGTTCGAGAACTGCAAGGTCTGAATATCGCAGTTTCAGGGAGGAATAAAGCATGGAATATATGATTGCTCACATAGAAACTGAGAAACTGAGATGTTTATGTTACAATTATGTTTAACTGCAATTATGATGAAGAACAAATTGTAATCATGAGCACAGAAAAACACCTAAACCAGAGAATGATTAACATCAGAGAATCCAAATATGCAAGCATACAGCCTGAATATCAATCTTCGGCATTTTTCAACAGACCTTTGCCTATTAGTTTTCTTCTTTCAAAACACAAATGTCCCCTTAAGCAACAACACAGCTTAGATCGGAAAATGGACTTCCAAAATGTCCAACTTCAAAACAGTAGTAATCCTCTCCTCTCTTGCAAACATCTAAGCTTACTAGGTATGTATATATTTAGAATTTTGTTTGGCTGGAAGCATCTTCCTGTCTAGATTTCTGTTTTCAACTACACCCAATTTTTCCATTCGGGACATCTCAGCAATTATCTCTTGCTGAGATTGACCTGAAACTAGGAATTCATGTTCCTAATGGACATAATTGGACCATCAAAAAGGCAGGACTAGACCATCCACACAAAAAAGGTCTATCTTTACTTTTCAACAACAAAGAAATGCAAATCCCAATTTTAAGTATTAAAAAATGACAATAAAAGCACTTCCTGGATTTTACATCCAACAGATACTGCATAAAATGCATAAACCATCCCCCCAAATACTCTGCTATCCATTGACTTCATTACATAAATTTTGCTGTAACAGGCTTTCCAAGCCCATTCCTGATTGGCTGCTTTTCATGGCTTGGAAATCAAATTATACCCATATGACTAAGTTTAGCCTTAGATATATTCCATTTATTCCCTGAAGCACCATATGGTGGATTCTTCATTTTCGAAGTGGTTTACGTGACTGTAATTCTCATGACCTTTTGGAACGATACCCTACTCTCAATGATTGTAATACCCAAAGTCCTGCCTTACATCCTTACACCTTTTTAACTATACAATTAGTGTTCCTCCATACTTCCTAAATATTCTTTACTTATTGTGAGTACTCGCGTGGATCTTTCACGTGGAGTAGCCTTAGCTACTTCCAAATCACCCATGACCTTCTCATCCTACTGCAGTACTGCCAAGCTCCCAAGAGTTTCAAAAGACAGTACTTCATCCAGAGGTAATGATTTACTGACAACAAATGCACATCGGCCGGCCAACAACTGATAGGAGCAGAGGTCGTCTGCTTTTCCTGCAGCGAGAACACTAACCATGTTGCAGGTTAGTGTTCTAACCCCAGGAAGCATCCAACCCTTTACTGAAGTTTGAAGATGGAGAGTTGGTTCATAAGTTATTAGGGAGAGTAACAGACTCATCATGTAAATTCCATTTTCCCTAGAAATCTGGTTAATGAAAAAGTTAATTCTTAGAATGCAATTGCAAATAAACAAATTAAAAAGTTATTATGACACAAATTCACAAAAAATACAGGATTAGGGAATAGGTATTTTTAAAAGTGTACACAAGACAGTCACTTCAGACTACTACTATCTTTATTTTCCCTCCTTACACCTAGTAATAAAGATGCAAATATGTTTTTCTGTTGTGTGCTGAAACCATCTCTTTCCATGTCTCCCATAAAAAAATAAAGCTTGCCAACATGTTTTTTCACATGTAAGAGTGAAAGCCTTTACAGATGTCTGCCCACAACCTATCTCACAAGGTAGCTGAAAATCCAAGAATTACTGGTTTTGCTTTGCAGTGGCGTACAATTTTGGATGAATAAACTACTGTTGTACTTCTAAATCCAAAAGAGTGGTACAGAAACTTCACAGGCAACTTTTTCACGACATGCCAAAAGGCAGGGCATGTTAGCTACTCAAGTGTCAATGTTCAAATGCTACGAACCCCAGTGCAGTAAAATCAGCCAATTATTCAAGTCTAGCAGAAATTTTCTAAATTTACATAAAATAACCCAATTCAGATTACCAAATTTAGTATGTAGACAGCTACATCACAGGCACAAAATGCGACTTCTCAACATGCATTTTGATCATTATTTACACAAATAGCATGAAATTTTAATCATCAGTCATATACTGCTATGCAATATTAACTATACTTTAAAACTACAGCTCTTACAATCCATGTGTATATATTGTAAATATCTTTAGGGACAAAAAGGCTGACGATTTAATAATACATTTTTGCCTAGAAGAACAGGATAGTCCCTATTCTGAAAGATATTTAAATTTACAAGTCAGCAAAACCGGAAGCACTGAAATTCCTCTATGGAAAGAGACTTTTTCTATCACACTGCTGAGCATGACACTTTTTATCATTTCCCCAGTAGCTTCATGAAACACCTTATGGGTAAGGCTACATTAGTCTGCTAATTACACTACATACAGATCCTCTAAATTCTCTTCCTTTTTTATGGTATCATAAAACTTCTCTCCCAAAAGACCAAATGCTTCCTCCTTCAGACCTCAGCATCATTCACTATGCCACATAACTGAGGGACAAGCACACATCCTAGATCCAGTCCCACTTTTTTCTTCCTGTCGCAGTAAATCCAGGGAAAAGTTAATTTTTCTAGATTCTTACGGAATCTGTTCTCATTCTTCCAAAACAATGACATTTTCAATAGATGCGATTTACCAAAACTAATTATTAAGTGTATTGTCTTGCCACAAAGCTCTTAATAAACTGACATTTAGTGGGCCATACATAAAAATTACACACCAGGAGGAACATAGTTTTTCTGTACCTCCGCGAAGCAATCCATTTCTAAACCAACTTCTGAAGCGTAAAATACTATGACATTCTGATACAAACCTGCCACTTTATACCGTTAGTAAAATGTAAACTGTTTAGGGGTTTTACAAAGACTATTCTTGTGTTTGTGGAAGAAAACAGTTCTGTGGATGATCATTTTTATAATTTAACTCTTATCTTGAGATGGCTGTACATTGTGAAAGGTACTACAGTCAATATTGCCATGAACAAATCTCTACAAAAAGCTTTCCCTAGACAAAGATAACAAGATATCAGCTGTTAGTGTATGTTCTTAAACTTAAACCCAATGAAAAGTCTATGGTCAGTTTCAGTTGGTTTTAAACCTCATTCACCTTTGGTTCTCTATTTATGAAAAGGATTTATTCCTTTCTTGTTAAGTCAAGAAACCACTGTGATTCATGGTCAGCTCAAGATCATCTAAATGAACTAACCTTTAAATGTGCCTTGACATTAAGACTTCAGAAAGAAGTGCCCGCATCCAGCACCTTCCTTGGCCACATTAATCTTATTTAATTATTATTGTTTGAACAATATATAAATTAGACCTAGTCAAAGTGAAAGAAATGCTGTTCCATCAACACTCTATGAGTTACAGAAACTGCAACTGCCTTAGAACTTCTGTGCAAAGTACAGGTGAAAGCAAAGAATTTAAGCCACTAAAAACAACTATTTGGAGGGAAGCCATTTAAGGCATTTATTTTTACCAGAACAGAATGGGTAAAGACATTTACCCACTACGTAAAACAAGAAGCAAACAAACCAGTTGGTTCAAAGCACTACAAACTGTTTTTAATGCAAAGTCATATTTTGTTTTCATGTCTGGTTTAATTCAGTATTTCCCACCATGACTATGCAATAATAGCACTTTGCTAAACCATGAAGCCTTGAACAACTCCTGAGCATCAGGTCTTCCTCATCCGGATTCTAACCACTTAAAAAATACAGTCCCATGCATAAAACGACCAAAGGAAGTTGGGAGAGGGAGATGACAGAACTGGAAATAAAAGATTAAACAAACTGGATATAGAAATTGTAAATACCTCCTGCAAAAAGCAGCTTTACTACATGAAACAACCAAGTGTCTCTAACCCTCTGCTTAATTTTCCTTCGGAATCCTCTATTAACTTCCTACAATCTAGCAAGAGATTTCTTGACTTGAAAAGGCTAGACATTTGTTATTATGGCAGATAATATGGGAAGCCAACAGTGTAACCACTGATTTTGTAAAAGTTTTTGCTTCAGTTCCTTCTGAACTTTGAGTCCAACCAAACCATTGTTCAGAATGAGACATTATCAAGAAAGTAAAACAGCATGCTAATACATAATGAAAATAATTTAAAAGGCATAAAGTGCATGTACCTGAAGAATATTGGCATTCTCCAAGACAAAAGTTTATTCTAAAAGAGAAAGACTTCAGAAATACAACTAGCTTGTGTGCCTTTAAAAGCAATGCTCATATAATCCCATATACTTCTCCATGAAGATAACTGAATGAACAGCTACATACTTACTCTGATTAAAAAAAACTCAATTCTTTCCCTCTTAGAAAACCTATTCTGTGTATGAACCCTGCTCTGTATTGGGATGTTACAGTCAAACATGACGTGAACAGATGCTGAAAGCAAATGCTGCACAAGAAGTCCTTTACCTGACTGGTTTGTTCTCAGGGCCAATGTCTCTGAAGCCCATCTCTTCCAGTCGGCAGCGTCTGTACAACTCATAATGTCGTGCATGAGTCTGCTCTCTTAAGTCTTCCATATTTGTGCAAATAAGCATCTCGCGAAGCTTTACAAAGTCACAGTGGTTCTCATTTTCCACTAATCAGTTAAAAGAGGAAGATTTTATTATTATGCACAAGTAGCAAAATTGTCAAAATATATTTTAAACAGTGTTGAGATTCATTTATTTTGTTTACTAATTATACTTCCAGGAAAAGGTATCTCATTTTTTATTACACGTCTTATACTTCCTTATAATTTTAATATACACATTGAAGCACTAAATCTAAGTACTGGTGAACATGTTCCAACATGTCCTGATTTCCTGTTTGAGTTGAACAACAATAAATTTCTCTCTTTTTTTCCCTCTTCTTTACTGACAATCATAACACTTTGAAATTTGTTAGTGCTAGAGGCACTGCCACCATGCTAACCTACCCAAATATTACATACACCGTCTCATAGCTTGATTCCAGGGATGCATCAGTATTGATGAAACTACCAGTTAGTGCACACCTCAAGCATTAACCGCTATACTCCTTAAACTGTTGATCCAAAATACAATCAATATGGCATCAGTGGATAATACCAGCCCCTTTCCGTATTGGTGAATTTTATACTTCAACAACAACAACAAAAATCTCGTAAAAATACCTTTCAGAATTCATTTACCTTGTACAATGCCCCAAGGGTACTGACGAGCTCTCACCATTTTGTTTCCAATTTTCACCTCTTCAGTACTTCCTACTACGGCAAATGGCAAATGCTCCTGTAAGAGTCACACCAATACAGTCTTATCTCTCCACATTCTTATGTCAGAACTGAAAAGCAAACTCTTCAGAAATAAATTAGGGGGGAAAAACACCATTTCAGGAAAAGCCAACAGCAGTTTCAAACCAAAAACCACTTTGAAGAGATCAGTAGCTAGTCAAACTACTGATACAAAAGTCAAGCTACAATAACAAAAACGGGAGGAG
>NW_009198475.1:0-14877 GCF_000690835.1 Fulmarus glacialis | reverse complement strand
TGAGTGTGCTGCCAATTCAGAGGAACCTCGACAGGCTGGAGAAATGGGCCAACAGGAATCTCATGAAGTTCAAACGAGAGCAATGCCAAGTCCTGCACGTCAGGAGGAGTAACCCCATGCTCCAGCACATGCTGGTGGCCGACTGTCTGGAAAGGCACTCTGCAGAAAAAGACGTGGGGTTCCTGGTGGACAACAGGTTGGACCTGATGCAGCAGGTTTGTCCCAGTGGCAAAGGCGGCCAACTACATCCTGAGCTGCATTAGGAAGAGTACCAGCAGTAAATAGAAAGCCACTCTAGAACACATCCATCTGATTTGCATTCAGCCAGAGTTCATATCTCCAGTAACAGTCATGAGACGATCACAGGTTTGAACACAAGGTATGCTTACTGCTGGGGGCCCGGCCAAATGGCCACAAATACAGTCTGGGTACTGACTGTCTGTGTGCCGACCCACAACAACTGACCAAATAAAAAGAAAATGCCGTTAACTGGAAAATAATTCACTAGCAGAGCATGAAAGGGCTAAGTACCAGACCACCTCCTTTCTCCACAGCAGAAGGACCTGTTACTGAATGGCAGCCTGCACATCCTCACTCCCTAGCACAAGTGACAGAGGTTGGGACTGCAAAGCCATGCGCTCCAGCATGCCGGCTCCTCCTCCCTACTTTCAAACCCCAGTACATGCATCTACAAACATATGCATATAAACAGCAAATACAGACAGAGTGCTCAAAGCAAAGACATCTAGCTTCACAAGCTTAGTTGAAGTTGGCAGATACTCCTGGAAGCATCTGAAAGGACAGTAGTAAAAAAGCCAGAATTGTATCTGACTTTTTAATCCCCAGAGAAAATTTGTCCTAATTTCAAATGAAAGTACTAGATAAAAGGAAAAAGCAGATGGAAGACTTGCTATCATAAAGACCAGAGAAAACTGGAGGAACGAGGCACATGAATATCTTCCCTAACAGATGTAAGGTAGTATTTGCTCACAAAAAGAGCAAAGCCAATCTGTCCCTCTATGTTAGTAATTATATATTAATTATGCAGAAATCAGAAAAAGTATTTATGAGTGAGAACCTCTTTTCCATTGCTGAGCCAGAAAAGAAAAAGCCTCCTAAAACAAGTAGTATCAGCAGCAGAGGGACAGGAAGATTTGCAAGTAGGAAAAAAAAAAACCCAAACATACGAGCTTTTTAAGGAGAGAGAAAAATAAATAAACAAACTTGTTACATACAAACCTACAGGCCTCAAGATAACAGTGAAAGAACAAGCATGAATTGGCATTAGAGAGTGATGCTTTAGTACTGAAATATCAATGTTTTTATCATTTACTTACATTCATGATGGTATTAATATTAGAAACGGTTTCATCATCAGTTGGAAACTGGTATATCTGGATGCCATTACTAACTAATTCACTCATGATTTTGTTCTTGAACTTCTGTAGTTCGGTTTTAGAAATGCTGTCTGCTTTGCCTATAATTGGTATAATGTTCACCTATTAATGATACAAATTACATGAAATGTGTAAGACTTCAATTTTGAGGTGACATCTTTTATAAATTAAATTGTTTGGTGTTTAAAACTTCCCTGGAAAAGTCCAAACTTTTCCATCAATTGATATCAAAGCTTCACAAACCATGAAAAATACATTCACTAGCATCATTTAACAAAATAACAACAGATTATTTAATATTCTCCCTTAAAATTAATTGATTCTGAGAAAAGAACAAGGAAGGAGGTCTCATACAGTGAAGTACTCAAAAGAATAGCAACGCCTACTTATCAACTAAATGACATTAAGTATTTATCTCTCTGCTAAAAAAATAGATTGTTTTAGTCTGTAGCATCAGGGGACATGGTTCAGGTGTTAAATGAAAGTTGACAGTTTAAATACACAAAGAAAAGGAAGCTGGCTACCAAGCCCTGCCTACTCCTGAGCCTCTTCCTTGGGTTCCTTTCAGCTACAACAACATCTTTTTCACTTCACCACTGCAGCAAAGAGTTCCTTAAGTATCTGCTGGGAGCAGAGGAATGACAAAGACTGAAGAATCTTGCTTACCTGTCTTTACACTAATTATTCAGAACTCAAAATTCAGTTCTACTAAGGTAAACTATCCTATTTCCTGAAATAGTTATGACTGTAACTTAGGAAGTTATTAGATGCCAATTTTTTGTTAAAAATACTATCACCACTCCCAAAATATGCATTTTTCAGAACTACATACAAAGAATTAATGCCAATGTCCAAATATTTTGGAAGAACAATACAAATAATTCTTCCAGATTTCAGAAGACGAGAGTTTTACAGAGTTCCTCGATCATAGATGCAAAAAACAAGGAAAAAAAAAAAAAGAAAAAACCCTGCACACATTCTTTTCATTCTTCTGAATATTCTGTCTGAATGGAAATGTCTAAGTATGGAATCTCAAGAATGGATTCAAAATGGATGTTTTTGAAATAAGTCTTCTGTCGTAAGGAAAATGTCCAAATGAAAAAAAAGCATGCCAACTCCAAAGTATGACTTCTAAGATTACCTGATGATAGTCCTTAATTGTGTAGCATACAAAACTTAAGCACGTATAGGGTAAAATACCTAAAAACAAATAAAATGCTAGAATATTTTTTTTTATGACTGAGTTAATTTAGGATTGTATAAACAATCTATTACAGTTAGGAGTAATTCACAGCTTCAATCAAATTAGCTGAGGGACATCAATTTAGGTTTTCTATCATACAGCTTTAAGAATGGATGGAACACCGAGTCCTCAGAATTAAATTAACCTTTCCTCTGTCTTTTCAACATGAAAGTTTTTCAAGCTCTCGTTAGTTAGGAGAGAATTTCTTAGATAATGAATAGCAGAGAAAGACTACTGAGGAGACCAGTAACAAAAGAAAAGCAAAACAGCCAGAAACTGTGATTACAGCTATCAACATTGATGTTAAATCACAACCATTGTATTAAAATTTAAAAGCAATGCTACTCCGGCTTTAGATAAGCAATTAAAAAAAAAAAGTTATCCTTCCTTAATCTGTTAAACAAAATTAATTTCTGCTTGCAGCATCTAAGGTTTACTTGAAAACTAGTATCTCAGTACTTTCATCCAAGAATAACATTAATTGAAAGTACACATTTGTACTAACATGAGACTTAAATTGTATTGATTTGGACCACATGTAGATGTGCCCCAAGTCCCACTGCTCCCTCCTATGCCTACCACTCACTCGGAAACCAACAGACTCCCTTCCAGCCTCTTCCCCACCTACGGCTCCCAACAACTACAAAACTGAATTTTGCTACAAAGCTATAGGCCATTAATATAGAATAACTTTAACCCCACATAAAAAGTTTACAATTGCAATAAAACCGACGGTCCTGCCTTTCCCCTTGCCTGCAGCTGCACATTGCCAGGTAGAACTCAAATCTGTGCAACTGTCCAAGGAGACACTACTTTTCAGCTTGATCAGTTCCCTAACCAAGCAAAAATCTTTAGCTTTCAATCTAAATCAGTTCCCTCATCCAGGGAACTGGCTGCCCAAAACACTTAAGCATGCACAATGGGAAGAAGCAGTTGAGACCGCCTCATTCAATAGCAATGCAAATGACCATATAAAGTCAGCAGGATAAACGTTATCCATGCATACTACTTCCCTGTTTGCTAGCACCAAATTCAGCCTTCTGATCACCCTTCTGCCTGAAATGCAGTGTTGCTTCCCCCTCCTCCCCCAATTCAAAAACATGCTATTTCTCTAAACTAAGATTTTTCGTGTAACACCTTACATTAATGTCAAAACATCTGTTGCCCCTTTATGCTACAGAGAAGGAAAAAAAATACATATACTTGAAATTATTACTGATTGATATCTTGTAGGCTGATTTAAATGTATCTCTATGAAGCAATACAAAAATTTCCAAAGATTTTTTTCAAAGGGAAAAAAAAAACCCTAAACTCAAACCCTGCAAGGTACACTCATGTCACTTCCTGACTTAACAGTAATCTGTATATAATTCTGCAAGAATTACTTAAAAATGCAGATGTATTAGTTGAATAATCACTATTCCCAGGAAGAAAGCATGCAGAAGAAGATTCCTTAATCTGTGAATGAAACCTGGCTGGTCTGTAGTGATTCAGTCCTAAGCAAAAACTACAGGACTTTACAATGTCTAAAAGCTAGAGGCCAAATTCTAGTCATCCAATTTATAAGCAATAGAGAAAAATTAATTGCCCACAGATATGTCTGTTTTTTTCTCCCAGGATTATGGAGTATAGGATGACCGTATCCTATTCCAAGAATCCTCTTTATCTCTGAGCTGTGTAATCTGGTCTTGTTTTGCACCAAGCAGACCGTAACAAAAGCATAACAGTGCACGCTGTGGTGGATTTAGGAAGAAACTGAAGATAACTTTTGACATAGATTTATACACTCAATGTATGCACGCTGCTGTACCACCTTCTCTTTATGGAATCCTGCACTCAGCGAACGCGCCCAGGGACTTCCACATCCTGGGAAGGATTTCTGAATTGCCACTAGGAGAAAATGCAGTACTAAAAGCATCACAAGCATGTTCCACAATGAGATGGAAACCAAACTACAGTTAAAGTATATACCTTTTTCTTTGTGTATACTTGTATTTCTGTAGTAAGATCAGAAAGTAGAATCCATTGCAAAGGGATAAAACAACAAAGTTACATGCTGTTCACCTTCTCTCTGAGTCAAACCAGAACCAAAAATATTTAGAGTAGGTGGCTAGAAGCTAAAATCCCCCAAAGCAGAATTACTTTTGTTTTATCCTGATGGAAAAATATTTTCTCGGGATGCTGGGACTCATGAATCTATTTCCTTTTCTTTTGGAAGAAACACTGTTTTAAAGGAGTTCAGTAAAGAGAGGACACAACCTAGAAACTAAGTATTTTTGTGGTTTAACACAACCTCCAACTTCAAAACTCAGAGTAGAACAATATGCTCCATCAAACCGTCCCATTTTCTAGTATCACAGCTCTTTAGCTATCAGTGCGTATTACAGAGTATTTTCATAAACATTTTAGTCTGGCGTAAACCAACACCATAGCAGAACGAAGTGACGCTGCTCTCCCCTACCTTTGTCCCACCATACCTCCGCCCCACTTGCTCTGTGCTATTGAGAAAGTTCAAAATGCAAAATATATCTGCAAACAAAATTACAAAAATACCAAATGTGCTCATCAATCACAAATGTGGAATAGACAGCTGATTTGATCCTTCTTATCTTGAAGAAACATCTCATGAACAAGAAAATGCAGAAAGAAAATTTAGCAGGACAGGCTCTAGTAAAGCACAAAGAAAGGACTAGAGGAACCAAAAATGCATTTCAGTTTTCAAATTTCTCAAAATTTCAACAAATTAAACCCAAATGATGTAAGGTTTCTTAAAATGGGTTAAACACTTAGCTTCATCCACTTCACATAGCCCCATTACCGGAGGAAAGTTAAGAATTTAGAAAGTGCAAGTAATCACACTAGAAGCTGCTATTTTAAAGCTTTCAAAACAAATCAAGCTGTGATGTTTAAAACACTAATGCAAGCCTATCCTAGAAAAAGCCATGCTGGCACGGTGTTCTGCTCATGGCACTTGCCTCTTCAGTTTTCTGTAACTAAGATCTTCACAATGCTGCAAAGCTTTTTATATGCCAACTTTCCAGCAGTCCCAAAACTTGATAGTGAACTACAAACAAGCTTAATTAGAAATACTACAGCACTCATGGAGGATACCCTATCCAATCACAATAAGATGTTAACAGTTTGTTAAAAGTAAAGTTGGCATGGTTCTAACTTTTTTTACTTTTTTTTTAAACCTTGTTGTGCCTCTTTTTTCAATGTTCTTGCCGGATGTCTCTCTCTCTTTTTTTGATTTGTGAATAAACAGATGATGAACTGCAAGCTACTTGCAGAACCAATTTATTCTGAACTTCAGGTATACCAACACCAAAAAACATCCCAAAACCAAACACACAGATATAGAACTGAAAGGTGGTAGAGGATCTAAAAGCGGCAAGATGCTTCAGAAAACAAGACAAATTCTTAGAACTCTATTTCAAAGTCTTACCTTGCTGTCTAGGCTTTTCATGGTTAACAAATCTAGGGTTTTTAGGGAATGGCCTGTAGGTGAAATGAAATAGAGGCAGACATGGATGCGAGTATCATGGTAGCTAAATAAAGAACGTTTAATTTTCAGTTCTTCCTGGAGATAGGCTTCAAATTGTGCATCTATATAATCCACTATTGGCTGATAGCTGCAAGAAATAAAATTTAACAACCAGAGATTAGCTACTCCTAAACAGAGCCAGACTAAGAAAGGAATTCCTCTTGTATTGTTTTGTGGATTTTTGCTTTACATGTCAAAAGGCTGCTCAAGTATCTACCCAGTACAGCAGAAAATTAAAGGTACAGAGTAACCTTAATTTCTGAAAGACTACTCAAAAAAGAATTGTGCATCTAATACAGATAAAACATCTCCTAGCTACTATTAGTGAAAAAAGCTACATAAAGTTAGTTGTGATTATAACCGATCTTCCCAAGTGATGTTTTATAAATTTTTGCAATCAAGCTGTGCAACTGCAGAACTCTTAGATACAAGGAAGATACAAGAAACTCTTAGATACAATACAAGAAAAGAAAGAACATGCAATTACCAGTACCAAGAAATAGGACCTCCTTTATCTTCTGAAGATGAAGTACTGTACATGAGAGAGCTCTTAAACAATAGACAAAAATTGAAAAGGAGGAACGTAAGAGAAGAATGTAAATCTGATTTGTAGTAAGTACAGTTTAAGTATACTTTATCCTACTCAAAACCAGGTTATAATTTGCTTTCTAAAAGATAGTGTTGCTACATGTACAAGCAGCGTGCCATTACATTTCTGCTGCTACACTAAGTTTATAAACTAGATCAAATTCTATCAAAATTCAGAAGTAGTTGTTACACACAAAATTAAAAGAAGAATTAAAAGGCAGGTCCTATACCACACATCAAAACCTCTAATATCTATACTAGTATCTGCTTGCATCTCATTCATCCAAGTCACTAGCAGTAGCTATTTTCCAGTCACATCATAAGCCATAGCTTTCATGATAATCTTAATGTGACTCTCTAACCTTCATTTATAATTACCACCATTTAGACACTCATATAGCACAAAGGATTGCTAAAATTCTTTACAGTTAAGGTGAAAGAAACAAAACCTGCTGAGAGACAGTTCAATATTTGAAAATCTTCATTAATAAAAGCAGAGACTCAAAAAAAGTTCTGAAAGACACTAGCGTGGTACCTCTACACCTTCTGATTAAGCTGTCCAACATAAAAAACAGGCCTTCAGTAAGCCACATGATGTTCCTTACAGTTTAAGATCTTCAATATGTTCCAACCAAATTGTTAAAAACCCTATAGATCTAATCTATATAATCTACAGTACCTTACAACCTGTTTGGTTGTTTAAAAGGTCTCCTGTTGACCTTCTTCCTGCTTTCCTCCACCCCAAAAAAAACTCTAGTCACCATTGCACATTTTATTTACATACATTTATAAAAGATTGTATCATAAAAAAAGGGGCAGAGTTCATCTGATTTCTCAAATAATTTCCTAGACGAGAAGAAAAACATGTTTACTTTGGTGCACAGAGAAAACAGTTAACCAAATATTTGGAACATATGTAAGACAAGTATTTACTACAAAGCCCAAAGAAAAATCACCTTGCAATTGAAGACCAAAACTTCTGCATACCATAGCAACAAGAGGGCACTTACCTATCTTCTTTGTTTATCTGGTCACCAAATCCCACTGTATTTACAATGGTCAGCTTCAAAAGAACATTACTTTCCTGGAGTTCATAAGTCTGGGCTCTGAGTCGTACACTTGGCAGAAAATGCGTTGATACAGGGTCATCAAAATTGGTATTAAACAAACTGTTTATCAAGGTTGATTTCCCACTTCCAGTTTCCCCTAAAGTTCAACAGAAGGGTTGGGGAAGACACTTTGCATCAAATAAATACCTACTAACATCAAATAAACTAACTACACGTCAAATAAATACCTACTAAGCATAGAAAGTGTTATCACAGCAACTCGACAAATTTACACAAAAACTTGTCAGATGATTTATCCCAGCAAAATGGTTGCCTGCATTCCTTTTTCATAATGAGCACTAAGTATCTTTTAGTTAATTTTTTCATCCTACAGATAAGAGTGAGTTACCTGCTAATGAGTAATAAGCAGAAGAGCCTCTTGACACTGTGGTTTCTTTAAAAGTGTGAACTAATTTCCTAGAGATTTTAAAAAGTTATGTAACTAGCTGTGAAACCACGGGGTTCAACACAGGCTTTTTACGAATAAGGGCAAAAATACTAGCACAAACATTTGATAAGTATAGAAATACTTCAGTAGCACCACCCTAGAATTGTAGGATTTTTTGATCTGAAGCTCTTTGTTACAGTAAAAATAGCGTGCAGCCCAGTTTACTCAAAAGAATCCAAGAAGTTGCCCATAAATCAATAAATGCTTGGCATCCATTTTCAACATTTTTGGTCTTCATATTGTTTATGAAAATGCTATATATAAAAATAAAGGATGGATACAAATAAGCAAAGCTGGGGGAAGGGGTGGAATTATAGTTCATGCTTAACATTAAAGAAAGTTTAATATTGCAACTGGATTTAAATTTCAGTCACTTCTTAAGGACTTCTTAAGGGTATACTACTAAAGCCTTAAACCACCCAGATACTACTCACCAATGCAAAGAATATTGAAGCAGAAGCCCTGCTTGATGGATTTTTTAACCAGTTGATCAGGTAAACTACCAAAACCAACATGCCCGGACAAGGATAAGGTTCGATAGCCATCATTTTGCTACAGAAAAATAATTTAAAAATATGTTAGTGAAGTGAGTTGCAAAGCAATTAGCAATGGCAACAAAGGAACTTTTAGAGTAAGCTAGACCTCATTTCTTATGATTTACATGAAATCAAGAAAAGCAAAAGTCTGAAAAAAGATCTGTCAAATCAACTTTATTCCATGATTTGAGAAAACATTCAAATTTACTTTACAGAACTATTTGCAGGCTGAAAGTGAAGTCCACGTTTTGCAAAAAAAACCCCAAAAAACCATGAAACATGAACAAAATAAAGCAGACAAGTACAACTGAAAATGTAAACTGAAAACTGTAGTCAGAAAATAGATCACAGTTGGTTTGCTCTTAGAAATGAAGAAAAAAAAATTAAAACCAATTTAATAGGCAGAATTCAAAATAGAGACCATAATCACAGGAAGGTGTATGTTATCAATCAGAACTCATTCTGAGTAGCTGGAACTGAAATTGTTATTTATGGAAAATCATACATTATCTACACACCAGAACTCTAAGAGATAATATTATATATATGATTAGAAATGTCTACAGGTGCACATTCTTTTTCAAACGTCAGCTAGCAATCTAGCATCATGACATCAAGGAAATGAGCATACTAAAAATGCATAAGATTAAAAGAAGATATCTTGGTTCATACAAATGAACTGTATTTTTAAACAAACATTCCATATCAAAAGTGTAAACAGTGACAGGTCCATGCTATTCTTTCTCTTACATTTGCAATCCACATGCCATTACTGCTTCCTGGGAACATGTATATAGCTAATGGTAGGAAAATTTTTATTTAACACTTACAAGCCCATAAAAGTGCCACCTTTTATAACAGGTATGCATAGCAAGTTTCAGAATTCTGGTAGCTAAAAGGATATGGACATTCCTCACAGCACCCTCTGGCCAGAGTTTACTTGATTATGGTATATATGAGGAGATTTCTGGTAGCACACACATGCAAAAAATACCCCGCAACACTACATTAATAGCAAAATTTTAAAAGCTAGAGACAGAAAGATGCAGAATCTATTTCTATTTTAAAAACACATTTACTTTTTTTAGGGATTTTAGCTGCTATTAAACTGCTCAGACAATTGTCCTAAGACACAACAGAGTCTGCAGGAATCAGCTTCACCAAAATGCTGCAATAAAAGCTCTTAATTTAGACTACAAAACTTTCAAGAAATACTGTGCAGCTCAACTTGAGACAGTCTCAGTCACGCTGATTTAGAAGCCGACATTCTTGCATGTTTATACTTCTGTTCTCCATGCAACAAACGTTACAGGACTGAGAGCTACTGTTCTCATTTGGAGACTCGCCTCCCTCCACCTTCTTTACGGAAGAATCACTTTGTGAACTTGTGCCATCTGACATCAGTTGGAGCATTCTCTTAAGAGAAAAGCAATAGCCTACATTATTCCTCCTGAAATTTTCCAAGGGCATCACATGTCTCTCCCTCAATGCCAGCACCTCATACAGCTTCATTCTGCTATGGTCTAACAAATACGCAGAGAAATTAAATCCACAAAACTGACCACGTGATGCCTGCATTCTTACTACTTTTCAAACAAGTAATACGTCATCCACTTGAAAAACAAGTTACTACCGTATCACCAGGTTAGAAAAATGGTGACAACTCAAAAATTAAGAAATGTAAATCATGCTGAAAGCAATTAAGTCACCATACTAGCCAGTCTTTTCAAATTAGTATCCGTTGGAGGGAGCAGCTAAATTATGCTTGAAGACAACATCTCATCCAGTTTTATTTAGTGAATAACTCAAAGCTTGTAATCTGAATGCTACGAGAGCTGTAATATTCCCGTACATACTTCCTGTTTCTCACTGCTTTCTCAGAAATCATACTGTCATCAAAATAGCACACAATATAGATCGCTTGAGATGGTCCAAATAATTTTTTTCCCTCCCCTCCTTTTTAAAGGGTTGGTAGCATAGCTTTCACAGAACTGCATCTGGATTTCTGCAAATTCAATTAATCAGTTATATTGGTTTATATAAAGCCTTTTTGCCCATTAAAAACAGCATGCAAAGAAAAATCACTGCCTGAGACAAAAGTAACATTTAAAAATTGGTTTTTTTCTTTCAGAAACAAACAAAAAAATTAGTTATCTTTTAAATTTGCCACCTATTACAGGCTAAAACTGCACAGCACTGGGCCATTCCACAGCAAAAGCTGGGTCTCAGACTACATGCATCTCTCTGCATAAGCCTCCTGCAGAACCAGACTTGCAATCCAGGCAAATAACTAGCTTGCCACTCGGCTTGTAAAGATGACTGGAATTTGCCCTCCAAAGCTTGAGGAAAAAAAGTAATGGACGTTCGGGTGCAGAGGCAGGAGGCGAGGGTCCTGCCAGGCCCAGGTGGCTACGTAGGCTGCGCCCAGGCCCTCAGAAAGATACCTGGGCATCAGCCGTGAGGGCAGATGACGACACATTAACGTGCCCACGGACAATCCAAACACGACTCTTTCACAGCCCTGAGTTTTCCACTATCATGAACAGGTGGGGACATTCATTAAACCAAAATACCTATTTTAATCTTCCAATAACAAATTGCATTACTCTCTTACAGTCAATTACTTTCCTAATAACCAAAGTTACATTTAATCTAGTAAATATCAATGCTGCTATTGTCTCCTAATACATGAGGTAAGTAGGAAACTAAAGAGATTTTGGAAGCGAGTAGAAAAATACTTTCCATTTTTGGGAAGTCAAAATCTAAAATTTAGACGTGTGGTGTAGGCATGCATACCATTGACATCTCTCGATGCCGATATGTGCGTGAGAGAGAGACAGAGAACAGATGGGACGAGCAGAGGGAACAGAAAGGAAACCTTGGCGAAAGAACACAGAAGAGAATAGAAAATACAGGAGGATGAGGTAGGAAAAATACAAAGAAAGAAAAGTCCATGACGATGCAGAGTAAGAAAGGAGATACATTAAAAATTACATTGATTTAATACATCAGTCTATTCTATAAAATAAAAAGCAACACACAGGCGTCAAGTATGGAACAAAACATTCCCCAAAAAAGGCGTGTAGGAAGAAAAAAGTATCAGCCAAAAGACAATTCGATGAAAACTCATTTGACAATTTCGCTCACAGTTACTATGCAATTTATTCAGTATGGCAGAAACAGTAGACAACTTTTAGGGATTGGTCCAAACATCAGAAGCCCAGGATTCTTCCCCCATCTCTTTCAAATGACTTTTTACATGGCATTCTGATGCACCAACTATTTTCCTTTTCTAGCCCACTTCAACACACAATGCAGCTGAAGTTGCCTTAAACCATATGTCGCCACAAGTTTTCCTTCATACATGTATATATGGAGAGATCTTAGAAAGAAACTTAAAAAAAAAAAAGTGACATTTTTGCCCTATGTTTCTGTCTGAAGAAATCTGAGGCAGGACAGAATCTTCCTGAATGCCTTGAAATCACCCAGGATGGGCAGAGGAAAAAGTGACAGCCTTGTATGTACAGAACAGGGGGCACAATGTGCAGGTTGCTTCTAAAGACAACTTCTGGACTATATTTTGAGGTATTTAGGAAAAAAAAACAAGCAGAGACACTTTGCTAGTTTTCCAGTTGTGATGAGGTGATTTCACAGACAGCAGCGTATTCACTTTGTAAATGCCACCAAGGCCTCTCTTCACCAACAGGTGTTTAAATAACTTGACAATCTAGCACATGTAGTACCTGTTACTCAGTTGTTGCCTATGGACAGATGTGGCAAGAGGCAGCAGGTGGGGAATCAAGACTTGACGACAGAAAAGAAACCAGTTCCTCACAGCCATGTGCCTGGAAAAGGATGGTGACAACAGTGCTGGTTCAGACGGGACTGATCAGCTACTGCTACACAGAAGGAGAAAGCATTCGGTTTTGGGGTCCGCACAGAAAGGCCTCTCTTGACCTGTGTGTTTTTAAGGAAGGAAAAACAAAGAAGCTGAAATCTGGCGCCGCACTCTGAGATGACCTTGACACGGAAAAATACTCACACTGGTATCGGTACTGATATCAGAACTGCGGTCACTTTTGGAAGATCTGCACCTCTTTGGCTGTTCTGGCTCAGCTGTGCCTGTTGCAGCTTTAGCACTGTGCTTCCTGAAGAGCAAGTCAGTCGTCTTCACCCTCGACCACATCAGCCCCTTGTTGTTGATGTTCCTTGTCCGAATGAGAAAGCAATGCTGGTCTTGGATGTGAGAAGAGTGGCTGCTATTGGAAAGCCTCTTTGACTGTACCAAGGAATTTTTTTCTTCCTTCTTTTTAATTAATCAATGATGAGCACTGTATGCTGTTGTACGGCGGCAATGGCTGCCAGAACTTTCCCAGAAGTCAAATTTTCAAAAATCAGAAGTACTAAATACTTGCACCTCAGACTTTGTGCAGTCTGACTGTAAACAGATTTATAGAAGAAGGTCAGACTGCATTCTGAGAGTGATTTTACATTTCTTTTGCAAAACAACTGAAAACAAAATCTTTCCCAGAACGTAGTAAGAAACACTTTTACAATTATACAGCATGTGTTAAACTAGGAAATATTATTTGATGTCAATATAAATATATATCATTACATTTACATCATTTACATCATTTACATTTATAAACCTAATACAAAATCACCCTCCTCCATTACAGAACTATGTTATACCTCTGTTTTTACAGTATTCTCTGTAAAGCTTTCCACGTACATGCTTCTCTCTCTTCCCCTACCAAATCTATCCGCTTAACGGACCCTCAATCCCTCTCTCACTCTGCTGATTTAGTGCATCTCTCCACACTCTTCACACAAACATTAATCAGCAAAATTATTTTGTATTGTTTCTCATACTTCGGTTCTTTTCTTTCCACATTTTTCCAGTCTCCTGTAAGAGCCAGGCTGTGAAATACTGACTCTCCACCTCACTATATAGACCTAGTATTATGTATGAAGAGAGAAAGCTTATATAAAGTTAAGGGATTGCACTACATTATACAGCGACTCTGAGGGATTTGTACAGGTCTGAAAGAGATGTGTGTGAAATGGAGCTCTCTGGGCGGGAGCCCCGACAGAAAGCAAGCTATGCTCAACAGTTAAGTTGTGAGCGAGCGGGGGAACATGAATGAAGCCCTTTCACTCTCGGTCAGAGGTTGGCCAGGACGTGGTTGGGTTCTGTGATGGCTCTGACAATGGTCCCACAAATAACTCTTTCAGTACCCGAACGCAAAGCAGCCCTTCTTCCTTCTCGTGTGCCCGCTCCCACGCCGTTCCCTCCGGTGTCCCATCGAGAAGCAGAGCAAGACACTGCCCCGGATGACAATCACTCCAAGAAAAGAAAACCTCAAAAGAGTAACCGTTGTTTTCCATTTTTTCAGTTCACAGGGCAGCTCCACACGCAGCTCCACTGGCGTAACTGAGGTGTAGAAGCACGGTGGCAGGAATGAGCCAAGAATCACCATAGACATGTACTTCATCTACCTTCCCGCTACCAGAAAATGCAAAAGCAGCTAACTACACAGCCAGGGTGGAGGGTTTTTCCCCATATTCCACTCCATGTTGTTTCTAGAACCCTTCTGTGCTTTGCACTGCTGAGATGTAAAACACGGCAGAAAACTCAAGTAATAAATGAATCGCTTCATTTTATGTTCAAAAACGGAACTAATGCTCCAGCACTAATGTGCGGATGGCTTCAATGTCTTCAAAGCATAAAACTGACAGCTTTGCCATTATGCATAAGAAAAGTATTTCTTCAATAGCCAACATTCAACTTATTACTCGAAACATGCGATAGGCCATGGGAGCTCTAAGAAGGGCGACACCTGAAAACGAGGTCCTTTAACAACAAGTTTTTCAAAAGCCTGGCAACTTCGGGAACTAAACGGCATGCGGAGGCTTTATGTCGCCCGCTAACCTGGGCCCCGCACGCCCTCCTGGGCCCCGCACCGAGGCAGCCTTCACCACCGCCGCCCCGCCGGCGGCTCCAGGGGG